>NC_058083.1:534715949-534885560 GCF_014858855.1 Bufo gargarizans | reverse complement strand
AACAACTCAATTCTAGCTGATTCTATAGTGAACAGGCTAGATTACTGACTAAAGGAGGAGGACCTCCTTCTAACACCTCTCCATCTTATATTAATGATAGTAGAGGAGGACCTCCTTCTAACACCTCTGCAGCTTCTAGCAATGATAATAGAGGAGACCCTCCTTCTAACAACTCCATTCTAGCTGATTCGATAGTGAACAGGCTAGATTACTGACTCCAGGAGGAGGACCTCCTACTAACACCTCTACAGCTTATATTACTGAAAATAGAGAAGAACCTCCTGCTAACAACTGTACAGCTTATATTACTGATAATAGAGAAGGACCTCCTGCTAACAACTCCATTCTAATATATTACTGACTACAGAGTGTGGACCTCCTCCTAACAGCGGCATCAATCATGTCCCATGATAATACGAGTCTGGGACGGTAGTCCCGCGAGTCGCCCGATGTGCACTGCATTATAGTAAACTATGAAGCTATGCGCTCTGGGACATATGCCCTGCTCATGGACTGTATGTCTCGGAGGGCATATGTTTATGTGCATGGACCCTTATTAGAATAGTGGGTGAAATAAGGTCCTCCTTCTGGAGCCAGTAATATGGTAAAATAGGAATGTTAGGAGGAGGGTCTCCTCCTGGAGCCAGTAGGATATGCTTTAGAGATGTTAGAAGGAGGTCCTCCTCTATTATCAGTAATATAAGCTGTAGAGGTGTTAGAAGGAGGTCCTCCTCTATTATCAGTAATATAAGCTGTAGAGGTGTTAGAAGGAGGTCCTCCTCTATTATCAGTAATATAAGCTGTAGAGGTGTTAGAAGGAGGTCCTCCTCTATTATCAGTAATATAAGATGGAGAGGTGTAGCCTCCTCTATTATCAGTAATATAAGCTGTAGAGATGTTAGAAGGAGGTCCTCCTCTATTATCAGTAATATAAGCTGTAGAGGTGTTAGAAGGAGGTCCTCCTCTATTATCAGTAATATAAGCTGTAGAGGTGTTAGAAGGAGGTTCTCCTCCTGGAGTCAGTAACCTAGTCTTTTCCATTCTAGGCATTACCTATCTGCAGACATTATACTCTAATGACTACAGGACCTTTGATGATGTCATGGTC
Organism: Bufo gargarizans; assembly: GCF_014858855.1. Lineage (NCBI taxonomy): Eukaryota > Metazoa > Chordata > Amphibia > Anura > Bufonidae > Bufo > Bufo gargarizans. The sequence continues at coordinate 534,884,452 of NC_058083.1, read as the reverse complement.
ATGTGATCAGTCACATAAGGGGAGGAGTAAAGCAGCAAAGGCTTTACGCTTTTTTTTTTTTTTTATCAATTCCTGTCATGTGACTAGTATGACATCATCCAAGGTCCTACAGCCACTAAAAATTACCTACATCTCATGTACCTGATCACCTGACTGTGACATCATCACAGGTCCTGCAGCCCCAGGAGGTGAAATCTGCAGGTCAGTTATTGGACTTGGTTATGGGTTTATTAGAATGGAGCGGTTCTATAGGTGATATATAGCAGGTCCAGCCAGCAGGGGGCAGCACCGGCCATAGAGAGTCTCTGCTCACAGGAGGGGAGTTCTCCTCAGACATGTATGCTCTCCCCCTGGAATATTAGGAGACCCCCAGACCCCTGTAAGAGGGGCTGTTCTCCTGGATTAGAGGGGTCTTCCATCACACACTGTTCTGTGATATCACTAGGATATGGAGTCAGTGTGTGATCGGTGGGGACAACCTCTTCTAGATGAAGGGGCTGCAGCGCTGTGTCCTCTCCTCACTGTCCCTGCACAGCGGAGGCCGGAGCGCTAATGAGCAGGGACTGTGGAGGAGAGGCCGCGCTGAACCGGTGCTGCCCCCGTCAGTCCCATCCTGGTCCCCGGACCCCACAGATCACACAGTGATGTCTTCTCCTGGTGATAGAACCTCAGTGTGAGGGGAATGTCCCTAGAAAGGGGATGAGATCGGTGACTCGGTGATGACCGGGGATTGTCTGCACAGTAGTATGTAGCTAAGTGCACACGCGGCTGTCTGTACATGAGAATACACGTCTGTGTACATACAGAGAGACAGACGCCGCTCCCATCACTGACCGGCAGCAGTAATCAGAGGAGAGGCGGCGGACAGGACTTCTCCTCACTCATCACCGCACAGTATAGAGATATTATATAGCTTCTCATGTGTATACAGGGAGTGCAGAATTATTAGGCAAATGAGTATTTTGACCACATCATCCTCTTTATGCATGTTGTCTTACTCCAAGCTGTATAGGCTCGAAAGCCTACTACCAATTAAGCATATTAGGTGATGTGCATCTCTGTAATGAGAAGGGGTGTGGTCTAATGACATCAACACCCTATATCAGGTGTGCATAATTATTAGGCAACTTCCTTTCCTTTGGCAAAATGGGTCAAAAAAAGGACTTGACAGGCTCAGAAAAGTCAAAAATTGTGAGATATCTTGCAGAGGGATGCAGCACTCTTAAAATTGCAAAGCTTCTGAAGCGTGATCATCGAACAATCAAGCATTTCATTCAAAATAGTCAACAGGGTCGCAAGAAGCGTGTGGAAAAACCAAGGCGCAAAATAACTGCCCATGAACTGAGAAAAGTCAAGCGTGCAGCTGCCAAGATGCCACTTGCCACCAGTTTGGCCATATTTCAGAGCTGCAACATCACTGGAGTGCCCAAAAGCACAAGGTGTGCAATACTCAGAGACATGGCCAAGGTAAGAAAGGCTGAAAGACGACCACCACTGAACAAGACACACAAGCTGAAACGTGAAGACTGGGCCAAGAAATAGCTCAAGACTGATTTTTCTAAGGTTTTATGGACTGATGAAATGAGAGTGAGTCTTGATGGGCCAGATGGATGGGCCCGTGGCTGGATTGGTAAAGGGCAGAGAGCTCCAGTCCGACTCAGACGCCAGCAAGGTGGAGGTGGAGTACTGGTTTGGGCTGGTATCATCAAAGATGAGCTTGTGGGGCCTTTTCGGGTTGAGGATGGAGTCAAGCTCAACTCCCAGTCCTACTGCCAGTTTCTGGAAGACACCTTCTTCAAGCAGTGGTACAGGAAGAAGTCTGCATCCTTCAAGAAAAACATGATTTTCATGCAGGACAATGCTCCATCACACGCGTCCAAGTACTCCTGTCACAACCAGACAGCTGAGAAGCTCTGACAGAGGCCTTTCAGAACCTCCTCCTTGAGTTCTCTTTGTTGTGCTGTTCAGTTCCTCATCTCGTTAGCCTCTCTCAGCTGTCATGGAGTTGGACTGATTGCTTCCCTTTAAATTCCTCCCCATTTGGGGAGGCAAGTCCTGACTAAACAGAAAACCCTTGGCGGGTTTGGCCTCCCAGACATGCTCATCTATCATAGCGCCTCTGACTCAAGGACTGGCTACATAAGGGTTCTCAGAAGTTGTGGATAGGTTTGGAGCAGTCTTTGTCTCCTCTCCCTCTTCAAGCGCTACCTTGGCTTGAACTAGATAAACGTCCGCCCCCTGAGGAATGGCCATACCTGGTGAGACACGCTCTATCCATCTGGGATAAATGGATCTCCATGGCACAGGTGTCAGCTAGACCGGGCCCCATGACCCCACTGCATGGCAATCCTGCATTTTTACCGGGTCTTCGACCATCTGCTTTTCTCATTAAGACCGTAGGGGATGGGATTCTGAGAGTTAGGGACTTAGTCACCTCGGGGCTCTTATCCTCCATTGATTGCCTTAGACAGAATGCGGCGTGTGCACAAGTTTCATGGTTAGGGTATGCTCAGGTTAGGTCTTATATGGCTCGGACGTTTCAGGGCAGGGCAGTGGGTCAGTTGTCTGATTTCGATAAACTTTACCTGGCCTCCATCGACGGTTGCGGTACAATATCATCCATGTATCAGGTTCTGCTACAATCCCAAAATGGTGACAGAGCCCCCTGCTTCGCAAAATGGGAAAGAGATTTGCAGGTTACTTTCTCGGCGGAGGAGGTGGAGAAGATATGTACACTCTCCCATGGGATGTCCATGGCATCTCAAATTAAAGAGAAGAATTACAAAATTGTATCTAGGTGGTACTATTGCCCAACTGTCCTGCACCAAATGTTCCCGTCGGTTCCCAATCATTGTTGGCGCTGTGAAAGGGAGAGAGGTTCCATGCTGCATATCTGGTGGGACTGCCAGCTGATAAAACCGTTCTGGGAGAAAGTTTTGAGCATCTATACCAGCTTTTCGAACCAGTCCGTAGCTAACACACCCCAGATTACATTGCTGTCTTTACTTCCTGGCTCTATCTCGCAGGTTAAGAAAGGCGCTCTACGCCTCTTCTTGGCAGCGGCGCGCATGGTGATTCCAAGGCACTGGAAATCCACTGCCCCGCCCACGTTGTCTGAATGGGCCAAGGAATTAAAGCACATCCTTAGGATGGAAGAGTTGATTGCAGATAGCCAGGAAAGAGGTGGGATTTACCAGAAAAGATACAATCCTCTGATTCTCTTTTTAGACTCTCAGAGATTTGGTGACTTGGTGCGTCCCTGAATTGTTCCTGCGTAGGGTTTTTGTCAGACGTATCCCCCTTAGTACCTTTCCCATTCCCTTTCCTCTTCCCTTTTGTGTCCTTTATGTCTATCGTGTGGTTGGGTCCCCCATTCTAGTTTACTTTCTTTGGGCGATCACTTGCCCTTTCCGGGGTTAGAACGTAGATAATTAATCTGCATAATGTTAGCTCTCCCTGATTGGGGTTCTGTGTTTGGTGGAGGCGATTATGTCCCGCTACTGACCACTACCATTATGATGTTACAACAGCTTTTGTTAGGGTCCTGCGTGTCCCTGTGTTGGACTTTGTCCACATTACTTGTTTCACTGCTTGTGATGTATTGAGTCATTTGCTTATGAAAAACAAAAATGAATAAAATAAGATTACACATAAATTCCTCCCCATGGTGCATTACTGGGCGGCTTATACTTCTTCCTGGAGTGTGTGTGCATGCTGATCTTGTTTTCCAGTCTGCTACAAAGTTAAGTGCTGAACATTTATCTGTTATTTTCTGTTTGCTGGATCCCAGGTGACCCTGACTCCCTCCGTGTCTGGTGTAGGGAGCCGGTGGTCGTGTCCCCTCACTATTGTAGGGTGTTCAGGGGTTATATAGTCGAAGTACGTGGATATGCAACCTTCCACCTTTCGGATCTTTGCATAGGCTGAGCAGCCAGGGAAAGTCTCAGGTCTTGTGCAGGGGTCTCCCTTTTGGTTCCTTAGCTTTGGATCCACTCAGTCATATATGCATGTTGCTTTGTCTTGTTTCCTGTACACCGTCCGTGACATTATAAGCCGCCAAAACCATCTCAAGCATGGATCCGGTTTCACTTTTGGCTGAACGCTTCCAGGGTCTTTCATTGGAGGTAGCTGATCTCCGTAAGACTTTTTCTCAGCTTCAAGTGACCGGTTTAGCTTGCGTTCATGGAGTTTGTTCTGAGCCTAAGATCTCGCTCCCGGATACGTTCTCCGGGGGTAGTGAGAATTTTGTGCGTTTTAGAGAGGCTTGCAAACTCCATTTTCACCTTCTTCCCCATTCCTCTGGTGATGAGGAACGGAGGGTGGGGATCATTATATCGCTGCTCAGGGGTAACGCTCAGTCCTGGGCCGTTTCGCTGCCGGAGGGGGCACGGCCTCTCCGTTCAGTGGATGAATTATTTTTAGCCCTGGGTCAGATATATGATGATCCGGATCGTATTGCTCTGGCTGAGTCTAGACTATGTCTATTATGCCAGGGTAAACAATCCGCAGAAATATACTGCTCAGAATTTCGGAGATGGGCAGTTGATACTGGTTGGAATGATGCTGCACTCCGAAGTCAATTTTGCCATGGTCTTTCAGAGGGATTGAAAGATGCATTTGCCTTTTATGAGAGGCCTATTTCTTTGGACTCTGCTATGTCTCAGGCCGTTCGTATTAACAGGCATCTTAGAGAGAGAGGAGAGATGTCCCCTTCCTGTCATACTCAGTCCCAGGACAGTGCAGCGGTCCCATTCTCTGCGCAGGGGTCTCAGTCGCTGTCAGCCCCTTCTGAGCAGGAGCCCATGCAGCTGGGGTTGATTGCTTGTGACAATAGAAGATTCAGCTCGCATGGGAGGGTTTGTTTTTGTTGTGGAGGTATAAATCATTTGGCAAATATTTGTCCCTCTAGGAGATTCAGGCAGTTTTCTGGGAGTAATAAAGAAACAAACAGTAAAAATTTTTTTTTTAAATGTTCCGTCTGTTACTATTGGCAGGGTTGAGGCGGAAATTGAAGGTTTTCCGTTTGCTTGTAGTTCCTGTTTTGTCCTGCCGGCTAGGGTGGCGCTAGAGAGCAAGAACATTTTTTGTGAGATTTTTGTGGATAGTGGAGCAGCGGTCAATCTCATTGATAATCAATTTGCGATAACTCATGGTTTCCAGGTATGCACTTTGGGAAAGGATATTCCTGTTTTTGCTATTGATTCCGCTCCACTTTCTCAGAAATCATTAAAGGGCATAGTTCACAATATCCGTTTAATTGTGAGTGATGCTCATGTTGAGGATGTGTCATGTTTCGTCCTTAGCGGTTTGCCTACTCCTCTAGTGTTGGGGCTACCCTGGCTCACTAAACATAACCCCACCATTGATTGGCAAGCGAGGCAAATAAATGGTTGGAGTGACTTTTGCAGAGAGAATTGCCTCACGACATCTGTTTCTGAGGTTGCTACTAAGACTGTACCATCTTTTCTCTCAGAATTTTCGGATGTCTTCTCTGAGAGTTGAGTTCAGGATTTGCCCCCGCACAGGGAGTACGATTGCCCTATTAATCTCATCCCAGGCGCCAAACTGCCTAAATCTCGTTTATACAATCTTTCCCAACCTGAGAGGATCGCTATGCGTGCTTATATCTCTGAGAGTCTGAGAAAAGGACACATACGACCCTCGAAGTCACCTGTTGCCGCTGGTTTTTTCTTTGTTAAGAAAAAAGATGGTTCTTTAAGACCTTGTCTGGATTTCAGGGAGCTGAACAGTATCACTATTCGTGACCCTTATCCGCTTCCTCTGATCCCGGACCTGTTTAACCAGGTTGTTGGGGCTAAAGTCTTTTCCAAATTAGATCTAAGAGGGGCATACAACCTGGTCAGGGTCAGAGAAGGAGACGAATGGAAGACGGCCTTCAATACTCCTGAGGGCCATTTTGAGAATTTGGTTATGCCTTTTGGTTTGATGAATGCCCCAGCCGTTTTTCAGCATTTCATGAACAGCATTTTTTATCATTTGATGGGAAAATTTGTATTAGTGTATTTGGATGACATTTTGATTTTTTTCTCCTGATTTCAAAACTCATAAGGAACATTTACGTCAGGTCTTGCTCATCCTGCGGGAGAATAAATTATATGCGAAACTGGAAAAATGTGTGTTTGCGGTTCCAGAAATTCAATTTCTGGGGTTTCTTCTCTCCGCTTCTGGTTTTCGCATGGACCCCGAGAAGGTCCGCGCTGTGCTTGAGTGGGAGCTTCCTGAGAATCAGAAGGTGCTGATGCGGTTTTTGGGCTTTGCCAATTATTACAGGAAGTTTATTTTGAATTATTCCTCTATTGTTAAACCACTCACTGATATGACCAGAAAGGGGGTAGATTTTTCTTCTTGGTCAGTAGAGGCGCGTAAGGCTTTTTCTAATATCAAGGAGAGTTTTGCTTCCGCTCCCATCTTGGTGCAACCTGATATTTCTTTACCCTTCATAGTTGAGGTTGATGCTTCTGAGGTGGGTGTGGGTGCGGTCTTGTCTCAGGGTTCCTCTCCTGCCAAATGGCGACCATGTGCCTTTTTCTTGAAAAAAACTCTCCTCCGCAGAGAGAAATTACGATGTGGGAGATAGGGAATTGTTGGCCATCAAGTTGGCTTTTGAGGAATGGCGCCATTGGCTAGAGGGAGCCTGACACCCTATTACCGTATTTACTGACCATAAAAATCTGGCCTATTTGGAGTCAGCCAAGCGTCTGAACCCGAGACAGGCCAGATGGTCTTTGTTCTTTTCTAGGTTTAATTTTGTGGTCACGTTCCGCCCTGGAGTTAAGAATGTGAAGGCAGATGCCCTGTCACGTTGTTTTCCGGGAGGCGGGAATTTTGAAGACCCGGGTCTCATTTTGGCTGAAGGTGTGGTGGTCTCTGCTCTTTTTTCTGAATTGGAGGCAGAGGTGCAGGCAGCCCAGTCAGAGGCTCCTGATCTTTGTCCTCCTGGGAGGTTGTTTGTGCCTCTCACTTTAAGACACAAGATTTTTAAGGAACACCACGATACGGTCCTTGTTGGGCACCCGGGGGCAAGTGTCATGGAACCATGAACCAGACGTACAACAAGAGATAAGTGGAAAATAAGAAGGCTTTATTGAAAAGCAAGCCGTAAGCAAAAGTCCAAACGGATGGCTAAACCGAAGCAGGGTCTTGCGTAGACAGAGGTCAGGAACCAGAAGGGTAGTCAGACGAAGCCTGGATCAGGAACCAGCAGGGTAGTCAGACGAAGCCAGGATCAGGAACCAACGGGGTAGTCAGACGAGGCCAGGATCAGGAACCAGAAGCAGCAGCAGTCTTAGAAGCATGTGAACACAGGAGGACCAAGCAAGGAACTGAAGCCACAGACCTCCTATATATATGAGCTAGGCATCCAGCTCCTCCCAGTGGGAAGGAGAAGCCGCAGGGTGGGAGGCTACAAGAAACCCAGAAACCAAGATGGCCGCCAGCACATGTCAAACGAAGGAGAACAGTAAGAAGGTGAGACCATGACAGTACCTCCCCCTCAAGGGCCCCTCCTCCGCGGAGTAAGGAACGGTTTCTGAGGGAAGCGTGCGTGGAAGGCTCGGAGCAAGGCAGGAGCATGGACATCTGCGGAGGGAACCCAGGAACGCTCCTCTGGACCATAACCACGCCAATGGACCAAAAACTGCAACCGACCGCGGACCAGGCGTGAGTCCAGGATATTGCTCACCTCATATTCCTCACGATTGCCCACTTGGACCGGACGGGGCCGAGGAACCGAGGAAGTGAAACGATTACACACCAATGGCTTCAACAGGGAGACATGAAACACGTTGGAGATCCGCATGCCAGGAGGAAGCGCAAGGGCATAGGCTACCGGGTTTACCCTGCGAAGCACTCGGAAGGGACCAACAAAGCGAGGCGCCAGCTTGGGAGTGGGCACTCGAAGGTTGAGGTTGCGGGTGGACAACCATACACGGTCTCCGACCTGGTAGGAAGGAGCGGGCGCTCGTCTGCGATCAGCCTGGAGTCTCTGGCGCTGCGCAGAGACCTCAAGGGACCTCTGGATCTGTACCCAAGAAGCACGTAGGACGGAAAGGTGATCCTCCACAGCCGGAATATCCTGGGGAGAGAATACCTCCGGTAACACGGCAGGTTGGAACCCATAATTGGCCATGAAGGGAGACGTCCCAGAGGAAGAGTTCACTGCCGTGTTCTCGGCAAACTCAGCCCAAGGCAGGAGGTCAACCCAATTGTCTTGGTGATCGGAGACATAGCAACGAAGGAATTGCTCCAAGGCCTGATTGGATCGTTCTGCGGCCCCATTGGACTGAGGTAGGCCGAGGAGAAAGAGAGATGAATCCCCAGCTGGGAGCAAAAGGCGCGCCAGAACCTGGACACAAACTGACTCCCCCGATCCGACACAATCTCCTTGGGCAAACCGTGCAACCGGAAGACCTCCCTGGCGAAAATCATGGCCAACTCTTGTGCAGAGGGTAACTTCTTGAGAGGAACACAGTGGCACATTTTGGAAAACCGATCCACAATCATGAGAATGACCGTATGGCCTCGGGATGCAGGGAGGTCCACAATGAAATCCATCCCCAGGTGTGACCATGGGCGCTCCCCGGTGGCTATGGGTTGCAAAAGGCCCAACGGAAGGTGCCGAGGGGACATACTCTGGGCACAAACGGAGCATGCCGCTACATATGCGGCGATGTCGGAACGTAGAGAAGGCCACCAGAACAGACGTGAAACAGCCCAGGACAGCTGATTCTTTCCAGGATGCCCCGCGGCCTTGGAGTTATGGTAGGTTCGCAACAACCGAATGCGCAACTCCTCAGGCACAAAACACCTGCCGTTGGGTCTCCCAGAGGGAGCACCAGATTGAGCCGCCAAAATCTGCTCACCCAGGGGAGAGGTCAGGCTGGTGCGAATGGCGGCCAGGATCTGATTCGGAGGTATGACCGAAGTCGGAATCGACTCCTCCCCGGACAGCTCGGAGTACTGCCGTGATAAGGCATCCGCTCTGATGTTCTTGGAACCAGGTAGGTAGGAGACCACGTAATTAAAACGTGACAAGAACAGAGCCCATCTGGCCTGACGTGGTGTCAATCTCTTGGCCTCAGAAAGGTAGGTCAGATTCTTGTGGTCCGTCAGGATGAGAACCGGAACCACCGAACCCTCGAGCAAGTGCCTCCATTCTTTAAGGGCCTGCACGATGGCCAATAACTCCCTGTCACCAATCTGATAGTTGCACTCCGCGGAAGACAGTTTCCGGGAGTAAAACCCACAAGGAAGCAGAGGACCCTCTGGTGTTCTACGCTGAGACAGGAGGGCGCCTACTCCCGTCTCAGACGCGTCCACCTCGAGGACAAAGGGCAACCCAGGGTTGGGATGCGACAGAATCGGAGCCGACACAAAGGCGGACTTTAGAGCCTCAAACGCTCGGATGGCCTCGAGCGGCCAGACCTGGAAATTACTGCCCTTCCTGGTCAGATCCGTGAGCGGCTTGGCTAGCATAGAAAAGTCCCTGATGAACTTCCGATAATAATTGGCGAAGCCCAAAAAGCGCTGCAGGGCACGGAGACCACTGGGCTGGGGCCACTGTAAGACAGCCGAAACCTTCTCAGGATCCATGGAGAACCCCTCAGCGGAAATGATGTAACCTAAGAAGGTTACCTGGGATCGGTGAAATTCGCATTTCTCAAGCTTACCGAACAGCCTGTTCTCTCGTAACCGTTGCAACACTCGTCTGACATCCATAATGTGGGCCTCCATGGATTCAGAATATACCAAGATGTCATCCAAATAGACCACCACACACTGCTGCAACAGGTCACGGAAAACATCGTTGATGAATTCCTGGAAGACTGCGGGCGCATTGCACAACCCAAAGGGCATAACCAAGGATTCATAATGACCGGTCCTGGTGTTAAACGCGGTCTTCCACTCATCGCCCGCCTTGATCCTTACCAGGTTATATGCCGCCCTCAGGTCGAGTTTGGTAAAGACCGTGGCCCCTTTGAGGCGATCGAACAGCTCGGAAATCAAGGGTATCGGGTAAGCGTTCTTGATCGTGATGCGATTGAGACCCCTGTAATCGATGCAAGGCCTCAACTCACCGCCCTTCTTTTTCACAAAGAAAAATCCAGCCCCTGCCAGGGACGAGGATTTGCGAATGTGTCCGCGTGAAAGCGCCTCCCTCACGTACTCCTCCATGGCCTCATTCTCCGCTACCGACAGTGGATAGACTTTGCCACGAGGAGGAACGGCACCAGATTGTAACTCTATGGCACAATCGTATGGGCGGTGCGGAGGTAGGGCAACCGCGCGCACCTTATCGAATACATCCCGGTACTCTTCGTATTCAGGAGGCAACAGAGAGTCCGAGGAAGTACACAGCAACTTGACAGGCCCATGGATGCAACTAGCCCCACACTGCGGTGACCACGAGAGGATCTCGGCCGATCTCCAATCGAAAGTCGGATTATGCTTCTGGAGCCAGGGGTACCCCAAGACCACCGAGTAGTGTGGAGACGAAATCACCTGGAAACAGACCGACTCTCTGTGAACGGCACCAATGGCTATCCCCACTGGAAGGGTCTCATGAGTCACGTGTGGCGGCAGAAGGGGTCTGCCGTCTATCGCCTCAAGAGCCAGTGGGGAACCTCGAGGCTGCAGAGGAATGGAATTGGCGGCAGCGAACACACTATCAATGAACAAACCACCAGCACCAGAGTCCACCAACGCCTGGGTCGTCACCGAGCCCCCGACCCAGGAGAGGACAACAGTGATCAGTGGTTTGTCAACACGGGAAACCGGGGACGAGGAGACTCCACCCAAGATCTGCCCCTGACAGGATCTCAGGTGCGAGCAGTTTCCCGGACGGTTCGGACATGCCAACCGAAAATGCCCACCGAGACCACAGTACATGCATCGGCCCTCGCGTCTCCGGAGTACCCTCTCCCCCTCGGACAGGCGAGCAAACCCCAGCTGCATGGGTTCACCCCCAGACAAGTCATCCCCAGGAGGCGTGGGAGGAGAGGGAGGCACGGGTGGGACAGCAAACGTAGGCGCCAATCTGTTAGAAGACCTCCGCAGGCTCTCCTTAAAGGAAGGTCTCTCCCTGAGTCTGGTGTCAATCAAAATCAGGAAAGAAATAAGAGACTCGAGCTCCACTGGTAGGTCCTTAGCTGCAACCTCATCCTTCAAGGCATCCGAAAGACCATGAGAGAAAGCAGCGACCAGAGCCTCATTATTCCAGCCCACCTCTGCTGCCAGGGTACGAAACTCAATGGCGTATTCAGCTACGGATCGTAAACCCTGTCTGATGGACATAAGGAGCTTCGCAGCAGAGGCAGCACGAGCCGGCACATCGAATACCTTCCGAAGAGAAGCAACAAAACCGGAAAACTCGGCAACCACCGGATTGTTGTTCTCCCATAAAGGGCTGGCCCAGGCCAAGGCCTTGTCCGAGAGCAGCGAGATCAAGAAGCCCACCTTTGATCTCTCAGTAGGAAAGGCATGTGGCAGCAACTCGAAATAAATGCCCACCTGGTTAAGGAAACCTCGGCACTGAGTTGGCTCTCCCCCAAAGCGCTGTGGAAGGGGGGCAGAACCGGTCATACCCCGAGACACCGCAGGCGCAGCAACAGGTGTCGGGGTGGACTCTGGCGCAACAACCGGAGCGGCAGTAGGAACGGGCCCAGGAGCGACAACCGACCCATCGGCAACGGAAGCGAAATGAGCCGTGCGTTCAAGCAGGGTTTGCAACGCCACAGCGAACCGACCCAACAGGTGATCCTGCTGATCAAGTCTGGCAACCAGCGTAGGTAGCAAGGATGGCCCTGTACCGTCAGAATTCATGGCTTGGTCCTAATGTCATGGAACCATGAACCAGACGTACAACAAGAGATAAGTGGAAAATAAGAAGGCTTTATTGAAAAGCAAGCCGTAAGCAAAAGTCCAAACGGATGGCTAAACCGAAGCAAGGTCTTGCGTAGACAGAGGTCAGGAACCAGAAGGGTAGTCAGACGAAGCCTGGATCAGGAACCAGCAGGGTAGTCAGACGAAGCCAGGATCAGGAACCAACGGGGTAGTCAGACGAAGCCAGGATCAGGAACCAACGGGGTAGTCAGACGAGGCCAGGATCAGGAACCAGAAGCAGCAGCAGTCTTAGAAGCATGTGAACACAGGAGGACCAAGCAAGGAACTGAAGCCACAGACCTCCTATATACAGACGTGGACAAAATTGTTGGTACCCTTTGGTCAATGAAAGAAAAAGTCACAATGGTCACAGAAATAACTTTAATCTGACAAAAGTAATAATAAATTAAAATTCTATAAATGTTAACCAATGAAAGTCAGACATTGTTTTTCAACCATGCTTCAACAGAATTATGTAAAAAAATAAACTCATGAAACAGGCATGGACAAAAATGATGGTACCCCTAGAAAACACAGAACATAATGTGACCAAAGGGACATGTTAATTCAAGGTGTGTCCACTAATTAGCATCACAGGTGTCTACAACCTTGTAATCAGCCATTGGGCCTATATATATGGCTCCAGGTAATCACTGTGTTGTTTGGTGATATGGTGTGTACCACACTCGACATGGACCAGAGGAAGCAAAGGAAAGAGCTGTCTCAAGAGATCAGAAAGAAAATTATAGACAAGCATGTTAAAGGTAAAGGCTATAAGACCATCTCCAAGCAACTAGATGTTCCTGTGAGTACAGTTGCACATATTATTCATAAGTTTAAGATCCATGGGACTGTAGCCAACCTCCCTGGACGTGGCCGCAGGAGGAAAATTGATGACAAATCTAAGAGACGGATAATCCGAATGGTAACAAAAGAGCCTAGAAAGACTTCTAAAGAGATTCAAGGTGAACTTCATGCTCAAGGAACATCAGTGTCAGATCGCACCATCCGTCGTTGTTTGAGCCAAAGTGGACTACATGGGAGACGACCAAGGAGGACACCATTGTTGAAAACGAATCATAAAAAAGCAAGACTGGAATATGCCAAACTACATGTTGACAAGCCACAAAGCTTCTGGGAGAATGTCCTGTGGACAGATGAGACAAAAATCGAAGTTTTTGCCAAGGCACATCAGCTGTATGTTCACAGACGAAAAAATGAAGCATATCAAGAAAAGAACACTGTCCCTACTGTGAAACATGGAGGAGGCTCTGTTATGTTCTGGGGCTGCTTTGCTGCGTCTGGCACAGGGTGTCTTGAATCTGTGCAGGGTACAATGAAATCTCAAGACTATCAAGGAATTCTAGAGAGAAATGTACTAGCCAGTGTCAGAAAGCTTGGTCTCAGTCGCAGGTCATGGGTCTTGCAACAGGACAATGACCCAAAACACACCGCTAAAAACACCCAAGAATGGCTAAGAGGAAAAAATTGGACTATTCTAAAGTGGCCTTCTATGAGCCCTGACCTCAATCCTATTGAGCATCTTTGGAAGGAGCTGAAACATGCAGTCTGGAAAAGGCACCCTTCAAACCGGACACAACTGGAGCAGTTTGCTCATGAGGAGTGGGCCAAAATACCTGCTGAGAGGTGCAGATGTCTCATTGACAGTTACAGGAAGCGTTTGATTGCAGTGATTGCCTCAAAAGGTTGCGCAACAAAATATTAAGTTAGGGGTACCATCATTTTTGTCCATGCCTGTTTCATGAGTTTATTTTTTTACATAATTCTGTTGAAGCATGGTTGAAAAACAATGTCTGACTTTCATTGGTTAACATTTATAGAATTTTAATTTATTATTACTTTTGTCAGATTAAAGTTATTTCTGTGACCATTGTGACTTTTTCTTTCATTGACCAAAGGGTACCAACAATTTTGTCCACGTCTGTATATGAGCTAGGCATCCAGCTCCTCCCAGTGGGAAGGAGAAGCCGCAGGGTGGGAGGCTACAAGAAACCCAGAAACCAAGATGGCCGCCAGCACATGTCAAACGAAGGAGAACAGTAAGAAGGTGAGACCATGACAGCAAGAGCCACACTGGATCTCATCGCTCGGAGATTCTGGTGGCCTGCGCTTCGTAAGTCGGTTGAGGGTTTTGTGGCAGCCTGCGAGACTTGCGCTCGTGCTAAAGTCCCTCATTCACGGCCATCAGGTCCTCTCCTTCCCTTACCCATTCCTTCCCGTCCTTGGACACATCTGTCCATGGACTTTATAACGGACCTGCCTCGTTCCTCGGGGAAGACTGTGATTTTGGTGGTGGTGGACCGTTTTAGCAAAATGGTGCATTTCATCCCTTTTCCTGGTTTGCCCAATGCTAAGACGCTGGCGCAGGCATTTATTGATCACATTGTCAAATTGCACGGTATTCCTTCAGACATAGTCTCTGATAGGGGCACGCAGTTTGTTTCCAGATTCTGGAAGACTTTCTGTTCTCGCTTGGGGGTTCGGTTGTCATTCTCTTCTGCTTTCCACCCGCAGTCGAATGGCCAGACAGAGCGCGTCAATCAGAATCTGGAGACATATCTGCGCTGTTTTGTGGCGGAGAATCAAGAGGATTGGTGTTCTTTTTTGTCCCTTGCTGAGTTCGCTTTAAATAACCGTCGTCAGGAGTCCTCTGATAAGTCACCATTTTTTGGTGCATATGGGTTTCATCCGCAGTTTGGGACTTTCTCGGGAGAGGGGTCTTCTGGTTTACCTGATGAGGACAGATTCTCCTCGTCTTTGTCATCTATTTGGCAAAAGATTCAGGATAATCTAAAGAGCATGAGTGAGAGATATAAGCGTGTGGCTGATAAGAGACGTGTGCTTGGTCCGGACCTGAATGTTGGTGATCTGGTGTGGTTGTCTACCAAGAATATCAAATTGAAGGTTCCCTCCTGGAAGTTGGGTCCTAGGTTTATTCTGCCTTACAAAATCCTGTCTGTCATCAATCCTGTTGCCTACCGTCTTGATCTTCCTCAGACTTGGAAGATCCATAATGTTTTTCATAAGTCCTTATTGAAACCTTATGTTCAACCCATTGTACCCTCGCCTTTGCCTCCTCCTCAGATTATGGTTGATGGGAATCTTGAATTTCAGGTCTCTAGGATTGTGGATTCTCGTCTTGTCCGCGGTTCTCTTCAGTACCTTGTTCATTGGGAGGGTTATGGTTCTGAGGAGAGGAGGTGGGTCCCAGTGACGGACATTAAGGCCTCTCGTCTCATCAGGGCTTTCCATAGGTCCCATCCTGAGAAGGTGGGCTCTGAGTGTCCGGAGTCCACTCGTAGAGGGAGGGGTACTGTCACAACCAGACAGCTGAGAAGCTCTGACAGAGGCCTTTCAGAACCTCCTCCTTGAGTTCTCTTTGTTGTGCTGTTCAGTTCCTCATCTCGTTAGCCTCTCTCAGCTGTCATGGAGTTGGACTGATTGCTTCCCTTTAAATTCCTCCCCATGGTGCATTACTGGGCGGCTTATACTTCTTCCTGGAGTGTGTGTGCATGCTGATCTTGTTTTCCAGTCTGCTACAAAGTTAAGTGCTGAACATATATCTGTTATTTTCTGTTTGCTGGATCCCAGGTGACCCTGACTCCCTCCGTGTCTGGTGTAGGGAGCCGGTGGTCGTGTCCCCTCACTATTGTAGGGTGTTCAGGGGTTATATAGTCGAGGTACGTGGATATGCAACCTTCCACCTTTCGGATCTTTGCATAGGCTGAGCAGCCAGGGAAAGTCTCAGGTCTTGTGCAGGGGTCTCCCTTTTGGTTCCTTAGCTTTGGATCCACTCAGTCATACATGCATGTTGCTTTGTCTTGTTTCCTGTACACCGTCCGTGACAACTCCACAGCGTGGCTGGCAAGAAAGGGTATAAATGAAGAAAATCTAATGACATGGCCTCCTTGTTCACCTGATCTGAACCCCATTGAGATCCTGTGGTCCATCATCAAATGTGATATTTACAAGGAGGGAAAACAGTACACCTCTCTGAACAGTGTCTGGGAGGCTGTGGTTGCTGCTGCACGCAATGTTGATGGTGAACGGATCAAAACACTGACAGAATCCATGGATGGCAGGCTTTTGAGTGTCCTTGCAAAGAAAGGTGGCTATATTGGTCACTGATTTGTTTTTGTTTTGTTTTTGAATGTCAGAAATGTATATTTGTGAATGTTGAGATGTTATATTGGTTTCACTGGTAAAAATAAATAATTGAAATGGGTATATATTTGTTTTTTGTTAAGTTGCCTAATAATTATGCACAGTAATAGTCACCTGCACACACAGATATCCCCCTAAAATAGCTAAAACTAAAAACAAACTAAAAACTACTTCCAAAAATATTCAGCTTTGATATTAATGAGTTTTTTCATTGAGAACATGGTTGTTGTTCAATAATAAAATTAATCCTCAAAAATACAACTTGCCTAATAATTCTGCACTCCCTGTACAGAGCTCGGCGATCTCCGACAGTCCCATGGAGTTGATTGGAGCAAAAGCATAAATGTGTGACCACCGCTCTATACACTCTTACACCGTATTCTTGTGATTCGTGGCGATCCGAGCGGTTGAACCTCCACCGATCAGATTTACTGATTACTCACTTTACTTCATGTAAGATGTTCTTCTAAACACAATTTTGCTTTCAATCCTCAATGTTTCCCCTCAGGTTCTCTAGTTTTCTTTTGAAAGACAATTGTTCCTTTCCATCAATGACCCACCAAGGATGGGGAAGGACACAGACCTCATGGCTGCGAGAATATTAGACCTCACCCTGGAGATCATCTCCTTGATAACTGGAGAGGTGAGAGTCTCACATGACATCACTCTTATCTCAGGGAAATATTTGGAAAGGTGAAGGATTCTTAGAATCTCTGTAGTGATCGGCGTCTCCCCATACACAGGATTACACAGTAGTGAAGAAGTCGTCTGGTGAGTGTGTGACACCCTGTGTGTCAGGAGGATGGAGCAGGACCCAGAGCCCCATCACCGAGCCTCCACCTCATTCCCTGATACATGAGCAGAAGATCCTAGAACTAACCACCAGGATCACTGAGCTGCTGAGCGGAGAGGTGAGCACTGCTGGGAATGTGGGACATTATACAATAACGCCAAGAGAGGGGTCTGGTAATGACTGTGTCCTTGTGTTGTCAGGTTCCTATAAGGTGTCAGGACGTCACTGTCTATTTCTCCATGGAGGAGTGGGAGTATTTAGAAGAACACAAGGATCTGTACAAGCACGTCATAATGGAGAATCCCCAGTCCCTCACATCACCGGGTAAGAGGAGACCTTCCATGACTGTAGAGAAGAGAACAGTTTTAGGAGTCAGATTCCTCCATCATCTGATCATCACATATAAACAATGTATTCAGTCCCTGTGTGTGTCCCCTATTTTCTACAGATGGATCCAGTCCGAGAAATCCACCAGAGAGATGTCCCAGTCCTCTGTATTTCCAGGACTGTCCAGAGGAGAAACCAAATGTCCCACTGGATCATCAGGTAGATGAAGCTGAGGTTTCTACAAATCCTCTATAGACGGATGTAATGGAGCTTTCTACTGACCTCCCCCAGCAGCAGTGGAGTATACTGTACGCTCCGTCTACTGACCTCCCCCAGCAATAGTGGAGTATACTGTACTCTCCGTCTACTGACCTCCCCCAGCAGCAGTGGAGTATACTGTACGCTCCATCTACTAACCTCCTCCAGCAGCAGTGGAGTATACTGTACTCTCCATCTACTGACCTCCCCCAGCAGCAGTGGAGTATACTGTACGCTCCGTCTACTGACCTCCCCCAGCAGCAGTGGAGTATACTGTACGCTCCGTCTACTGACCTCCTCCAGCAGCAGTGGAGTATACTGTACGCTCCATCTACTGACCTCCTCCAGCAGCTGTGGAGTATACTGTACGCTCCATCTACTGACCTCCCCCAGCAGCAGTGGAGTATACTGTACGCTCCGTCTACTGACCTCCCCCAGCAGTGGAGTATACTGTACGCTCCGTCTACTGACCTCCCCCAGCAGCAGTGGAGTATACTGTACGCTCCGTCTACTGACCTCCCCCAGCAGCAGTGAAGTATACTGTACGCTCCATCTACTGACCTCCCCCAGCAGCAGTGGAGTATACTGTACGCTCCATCTACTGACCTCCCCCAGCAGCGGTGGAGTATACTGTACGCTCCATCTACTGACCTCCCCCAGCAGCGGTGGAGTATACTGTACGCTCCATCTACTGACCTCCCCCAGCAGCAGTGGAGTATACTGTACGCTCCATCTACTGACCTCCCCCAGCAGCAGTGGAGTATACTGTACGCTCCATCTACTGACCTCCCCCAGCAGCAGTGGAGTATACTGTAGTCTCCGTCTACTGACCTCCCCCAGCAGCAGTGGAGTATACTGTACACTCCGTCTACTGACCTCCCCCAGCAGCAGTGGAGTATACTGTACGCTCCATCTTCTGACCTCCCCCAGCAGCAGTGGAGTATACTGTACGCTCCATCTTCTGACCTCCCCCAGCAGCAGTGGAGTATACTGTACGCTCCATCTACTGACCTCCCCCAGAAGCAGTGGAGTACACTGTACGCTCCATCTACTGACCTCTTCCAGCAGCAGTGGAGTATACTGTACTCTCCATCTACTGACCTCCCCCAGCAGCAGTGGAGTATACTGTACTCTCCATCTACTGACCTCCCCCAGCAGCAGTGGAGTATACTGTACGCTCCGTCTACTGACCTCCCCCAGCAGCAGTGGAGTATACTGTACGCTCCATCTACTGACCTCCCCCAGCAGCAGTGGAGTATACTGTACTCTCAGTCTACTGACCTCCCCCAGCAGCAGTGGAGTATACTGTACTCTCCATCTACTGACCTCCCCCAGCAGCAGTGGAGTATACTGTACTCTCCGTCTACTGACCTCCCCCAGCAGCAGTGGAGTATACTGTACTCTCCATCTACTGACCTCCCCCAGCAGCAGTGGAGTATACTGTACTCTCCATCTACTGACCTCCCCCAGCAGCAGTGGAGTATACTGTACTCTCCGTCTACTGACCTCCCCCAGCAGCAGTGGAGTTTACTGTACTCTCCGTCTACTGACCTCCCCCAGCAGCAGTGGAGTATACTGTACTCTCCATCTACTGACCTCCCCCAGCAGCAGTGGAGTATACTGTACGCTCCGTCTACTGACCTCCCCCAGCAGCAGTGGAGTATACTGTACGCTCCGTCTACTGACCTCCCCCAGCAGCAGTGGAGTATACTGTACTCTCCGTCTACTGACCTCCCCCAGCAGCAGTGGAGTATACTGTACTCTCCATCTACTGACCTCCCCCAGCAGCAGTGGAGTATACTGTACGCTCAGTCTACTGACCTCCCCCAGCAGCAGTGGAGTATACTGTACTCTCCATCTACTGACCCCCCCCAGCAGCAGTGGAGTATACTGTACTCTCCATCTACTGACCTCCTCCAGCAGCAGTGGAGTATACTGTACTCTCCGTCTACTGACCCCCCCCAGCAGCAGTGGAGTATACTGTACTCTCCATCTACTGACCCCCCCAGCAGCAGTGGAGTATACTGTACTCTCCGTCTACTGACCTCCCCCAGCAGCAGTGGAGTATACTGTACTCTCCGTCTACTGACCTCCCCCAGCAGCAGTGGAGTATACTGTACGCTCCCTCTACTGACCTCCCCCAGCAGCAGTGGAGTATACTGTACGCTCCATCTACTGACCTCCCCCAGCAGCAGTGGAGTATACTGTACTCTCCATCTACTGACCTCCCCCAGCAGCAGTGGAGTATACTGTACTCTCCGTCTACTGACCTCCCCCAGCAGCAGTGGAGTATACTGTACTCTCCATCTACTGACCTCCCCCAGCAGCAGTGGAGTATACTGTACGCTCCATCTACTGACCTCCCCCAGCAGCAGTGGAGTATACTGTACGCTCCATCTACTGACCTCCCCCAGCAGCAGTGGAGTATACTGTACGCTCCATCTACTGACCTCCCCCAGCAGCAGTGGAGTATACTGTACTCTCCATCTACTGACCTCCCCCAGCAGCAGTGGAGTATACTGTACTCTCCATCTACTGACCTCCCCCAGCAGCAGTGGAGTATACTGTACGCTACTGCATCTGGTTATTGGTGGCTGAAAGTGGTTTCTGGTTTCATAACAGATTGTGATAAAAGGAATCTGTCACCTTGATTAACCATGAGTAATACTGCTGACACTGACCTTTCGATCAGTATTGTATGTCTATCTGTACTGCTGCAAAGTTCCAGTGCACTACATTCTACTACATCCTGGCACAGGTCGTATAGACATATAAAGTCTCGCAGTTAATAGTGATTGATTGAGGTGACAGATTCCCTCTAAAGGGTCTTCCCGAGGCTTAAGCTTATCACCAGTCCACAGATTAGGCCATAAGTGTCTAGTCTGTGAAGGTCCAACTTGTGACTCCCACCGATCATTAGAAGAGGATTCCCATATTTCCTTTATAAATGGAGCAGAGGTCGAGTATGCAAGCTACCGCTCCATTCAGAGTCTGTGGGACTGCCAAAGAGAAGTAAGTGCAGCACTTGGCTATCTCCAGCAGCCCTATAGAGCTGAATGAAGCAGCAGTGCAACGATCAGACACTCGTCACCTATCGTGTTTAAATCCTAGGACAACCCGTTTAAACCTCCAACTTTTTAGACATCCACTAGGCAGTGGACATTCAATGTGGAATAAATTGTAGACTAACAGCACAATGCCAGTCAGCTGCTTCTAAGGCAGAATGCTGTATTTACAGAGTATGAGGTCTGGCAGGCGCAGCACTATGAAGTGCCTTTTGCGCTGTGGCATTAGAAGAATTTTGATATCTCTGACTTTTAGTCTAACCAGACTGTCTATTACTCTGTAATGCTTCTAGCACTGTTCTATGGAAACAGTAGGTTTAAAGAGCACACCAAATGCTTAAAATAACTTCTTTATTAACTTAAACTTTTCTTCATATATAACACTGCCGCCTCCGCAGCAGATAATCCATGTACATAACACGTGTTGAAAAGATATCACAAAATGGCGGTATGCATAAGACTGGTGGTTCATTTGTTCAATCTTATCATTCAACATAAAATGGTGGATATATTTCTCTTTCCAGTATCTGTACTCTCACTTTAAGTTATTTAAGCACTTTATGATCTCTCTGAGAGGTATAGCTGAGGTCTAACTAATAGTTCTACTTGCTCAACTTGGTTTGCAGTTTGCTCTATACAATTGCTTATGATCTGGTATGAGCAGTTCGCAGTTTGTATGCAATTTGTATGGTGGAACTGTAAGTAAACACATATATAACTGGTTCAGTATACAGTTCTAATCACTATACTTACAATAGGAACATTATATAACTGTTCTAAATACCTACTTTGGCCTCTTGCTTCCATAAAACACAGCTCTTAGTGGAGTGAATGTCTGTTCAGGCATACTATCATTTCTGCTTCTGTAAACACAATATATACTGTTACATGACATCCAAACATGAAGTCACTGTAAATAACTCTGCTTTTGTCTCCAACACACAAACATAGGAACTGTATTAAGGTTATTGGTAGGTCTAGGTGTATAGACATATAAGCTGTGTTAGCAACCTAGGACAGGTCTTAGCTGGCCAGCTACATGATGAGCGCTGCCCCATCTAAAATATGTACTTCAGTTTTAAAGGGATTATCTTACCTGAGACATTGGGGGCACATCACTCTAGAACGGAGCTCCCAAAGTGAAGGAGAGCACACCGCGCATGCTCAACCGCCCTTCATTAATTTGTATGGGTGTGCTGTAAATAGCCAAGTGGCGCGCTCGGCTATCTTAGGGAGTTCCATAGAAATAAATGTAGAGCACTGCGCAAGCGTGGCCACCGCTTCATTCACTTGTATCAAAGTGCCATAAATAGCCAAGCCAGTGTGCGGCTATTTTGGCGCTACCATATAAATTATAAGCAGGCCGGCCGCACATACATGGTCCACTCCTGTTCACTTTTGGAGCTCCGTTCTAGAGCTAGACGTGGTTCACACCTCCTAGACCCGCACCTGTCTGACATTGGATTGGTGGCATAGCCTAGCGTTATGCCACCAATATCTCAGATGAGAAAACCCCTAATTGTGAAAAAAAAGTCCAAAGATCAACAAAACTGATAAGAGGCCCGAGACCCTCAGTTATGAGGGAATTTTTATTTAGTCTTGGGAGGAGATATCTAAGGGGAGACCTGATAAAACTGTACAAATATATTAATGTAAGAAGGTTCAGTCTCCTGCGCTGATAAAAGGCTTCTTCACTGTAAAAGCTGTGACATTATAGAATAATGTAAGAACCGGAGGTGATGAGCACAGCGCCCCCTCCAGGATAGGATCAGGTCAATTCATGAAGAGAAATGTCAGAAACCTTTCTGCTGATGTTTAAAACACTTGTCTGAATGTTGATCCTGTCTGACCGACACTTGAGGAGATCCTTCTTCTTTAGGGCAGATTGGTTCATGTCTTCTAGGGGTTTCTAACCTTCACCTGGATATAAGAGAAACTCAGGTTCCTTTTTCTGTTTTCTTCATGTCTTTAATGTTGGATCTTTGCAGGAAATTTCTGGTGAAATGACAAGTGGACTCGAAGACCCCGGATCAGTGTCTGTGAAAGGTTAGAGCCCTTTTTTTTATATATATAAATCTTGTTGACTGTAAATTCCTTTTGTTAATGGCAAAACTGATACAAAGTCCAGAGAAACCTTGTCCTCCTCATCATTGTTATGTTTTAATTATGTCAAGTCCATATTTAATCTCCCTGGAGAGATGTAGGTGATAATCGCAATGCCATCCACCACTAGTCACCCACACGTATTCAAATCAAATTATAGGCCCCACGGAGTTCTATATTTGGGAAGATTCTGGATCCATGAATCCTATCAGAAACCTAAGGGACCAGAGGCAGGGGACATTTATTCTTCACTAGTGATGAGCGAACATGCTCGGCCGAAAACCTGTTCGGCTAGAGCATCGATATGCTTGGCACATGGCGGTACTTGGCCGGGTACCACATGTGCTCGAGCGGCATGCTCGAGTCTCCTCCCCACATGTTTCGCGGCTGCAAAGCAGCCAATAAACATGCAGGTAAGTACTGCCATCACTGTAATGCCAGTAGCCATGTTGGCTGCTGGCATTACAGTGATTGGCTGGCCGGAACGCTTCATCGGGTGCATTATAGCACCCGATGACACGGGTTCGGCTCATTGCGAGTCAGGGAGATCTGCGCTTAGGAAGGGACAGATAGTGTAGGGAGATTGCGATCGCAATATATTTCAGTGAATAACGTTTCAAAGACCCAAAAGTCCTTTTAAGGACTATTGTGTGTGGTGGCAGCAATTTAATTGTGCAAAGTTTTACTCAAATTATTTTTTTTATACTTTGCGAAACAGCAATTATTTTGCTATATAGAAGGTGTCTGCAGTGACTAGTGACATCTGTGCAGCAATACCTTCTGTGTGTCAGGGGCAGAGATGGGAAGAATATTAGTGAAAAAAATCCACCGTACCCAGCTTTATGTCTAATTTAGCTGGGCGGCGCAGGACAACACTGTCCAAGTCGGACCAGTGCGAACAGTTGGTCGGTTGGATTGCTGAAGATAAGGCTTCCAGTCGGTTAAGCACCACCCTCTCTTCCACCAAGTCCAGTCTCTGTAGCCAATTCTCTCTCTGATCATCCTTCCTCCCACCATAGAGAGGCTTGCCAAACGAGTGATCCCACACTCGGATATTCCGAGGAGTTCTTTCCAGCGCCACTATTGCATTTGGCCCTCGCGCCGAGAATCCTTGAAGAGGGACCTGAGATATTGTGCCCTGATCTTCAAACCTTTGAGCCTTCACAGTTTCAAGAAGATGACGGTGGTGAACGCAATCATTCGTTCACGAGGTGGATGATGATGAGACACAGTTACCAATCACTGAGGTTGTGGTTAGGTTAAGTCAGCAGGATGAGCAGAGTGAGGAAGTGGAAGAGGAGGTGGTTGATGATGAGGTCACTGACCCAACATGGGAAGGTGAAAAGCCGAGCGAGGACAGCAGTACAGGGGGGAAGGGATCCGCAGCACCGCAACAGGCTGGAAGAGGCACTGGGGTCGGCCCACACCAAACAGGCCCACAACCGTTACACCGAGCACCCCCATGTGTAAATCTACCTTGCCAAGGGGTAGGTTTTCCGCAGTGTGGCATTTTTTTGAGGAAATTGCAGACGACAGAAGAGTGGTAGTTTGCAACCTGTGCCGTACCAAAACACTAGGAACATCACCACCACCAGCATGATCCGCCACATGGCATCCAAGCACCCTAACAAGTGGTCCGAACGCCTGGGTCCACAATCTGGGTCTGCGAGTCACACCACTGCCTCCTCTTTCCCCGTGTTACGCACTGCTGGCCAATCCCCTGTCGAAGGTGCAGGCCCGGATGCCCCTTGTTCTGCACCTGGACCTTCGCATGAACCTTCAGCAACAACATCCACTTCCCTGTCCCAGTCCAGCGTCCAAATGTCCATAACTGTCACAACCAGACAGCTGAGAAGCTCTGACAGAAGCCTTTCAGAACCTCCTCCTTGAGTTTCTTTGTTGTGATGTTCAGTTCCTCATCTCGTTAGCCTCTCTCAGCTGTCATGTAGTTGGACTAATTGCATCCCTTTAAATTCCGCCCCATAATGCATTACTGAGCGGCTTATACTACTTCCTGGAGTGTGTGTGCATGCTGATCTTGTTTTCCAGTCTGCTACAAAGTTAAGTGCTGAACATTTATCTGTTATTTTCTGTTTGCTGGATCCCAGGTGACCCTGACTCCCTCCGTGTCTGGTGTAGGGAGCCGGTGGTCGTGTCCCCTCACTATTGTAGGGTGTTCAGGGGTTATATAGTCGAGGTACGTGGATATGCAACCATCCACCTCTGGGATCTTTGCATAGGCTGAGCAGCCAGGGAAAGTCTCAGGTCTTGTGCAGGGGTCTCCCTTTTGGTTCCTTAGCTTTGGATCCAGTGAGTCATATATGCATGTTGCTTTGTCTTGTTTTCTGTACACCGTCCGTGACATTATAAGCCGCCAAAACCGTCTCAAGCATGGATCCGGTTTCACTTTTGGCTGAACGCTTCCAGGGTCTTTCATTGGAGGTAGCTGATCTCCGTAAGACTTTTTCTCAGCTTCAAGTGACCGGTTCAGCTTGCGTTCATGGAGTTTGTTCTGAGCCTAAGATCTCGCTCCCGGATACGTTCTCCAGGGGTAGTGAGAATTTTGTGCGTTTTAGAGAGGCTTGCAAACTCCATGAATTTCGGAGATGGGCAGCTGATACTGGTTGGAATGATGCTGCACTCCAATGTCAATTTTGCCATGGTCTTTCAGAGGGATTGAAAGATGCATTTGCCTTTCATGAGAGGCCTTTTTCTTTGGACTCTGCTATGTCTCAGGCCGTTCGTATTGACAGGCGTCTTAGAGAGAGAGGAGAGATGTCCCCTTCCTGTCATACTCAGTCCCAGGACAGTGCAGCGGTCTCATTCTGTGCGCAGGGGTCTCGGTCGCTGTCAGCCCCTGCTGAGCAGGAGCCCATGCAGCTGGGGTTGATTGCTTCTGACAATAGAAGATTCAGCTTGCATGGGAGGGTTTGTTTTTGTTGTGGAGGTATAAATCATTTGGCAAATGTTTGTCCTTCTAGGAGATTCAGGCAGTTTTCTGGGAGTAATAAAGAAACAAACAGGAAAAAATCTTTTAAAAATGTTCCGTCTGTTACTATTGGCAGGGTTGAGGCGGAGATTGAAGGTTTTCCGTTTGCTTGTAGTTCCCGTTTTGTCCTGCCGGCTAGGGTGGCGCTAGAGAGCAAGAACATTTTTTTGTGAGATTTTTGTGGATAGTGGAGCAGCTGTCAATCTTATTGATAATCAATTTGCAATAACTCATAGTTTCCAGGTGCGCACTTTGGGAAAGGATATTCCTGTTTTTGCTATTGATTCGCTCCACTTTCTCAGAAATCATTAAAGGGCATAGTTCACAATATCCGTTTAATTGTGAGTGATGCTCATGTTGAGGATGTGTCATGTTTCGTCCTTAGCGGTTTGTCTACTCCTCTACTGTTGGGGCTACCCTGGCTCACTAAACATAACCCCACCATTGATTGGCAAGCGAGGCAAATAAATGGTTGGAGTGACTTTTGCAGAGAGAATTGCCTCACGACATCTGTTTCTGAGGTTGCTACTAAGACTGTACCATCTTTTCTCTCTGAATTTTCAGATGTCTTCTCTGAGAGTGGAGTTCAGGATTTGCCCCCGCACAGGGAGTACGATTGCGCTATTAATCTCATCCCAGGCGCCAAACTGCCTAAATCTCGTTTATACAATCTTTCCCAACCTGAGAGGATCGCTATGCATGCTTATATCTCTGAGAGTCTGAGAAAAGGACACATACGACCCTCGAAGTCACCTGTTGCCGCTGGTTTTTTCTTTGTTAAGAAAAAAGATGGTTCTTTAAGACCTTGTCTGGATTTCAGGGAGCTGAACAGTATCACTATTCGTGACCCTTATCCGCTTCCTCTGATCCCGGACCTGTTTAACCAGGTTGTTGGGGCTAAAGTCTTTTCCAAATTAGATCTAAGAGGGGCATACAACCTGGTCAGGGTCAGAGAAGGAGACGAATGGAAGACGGCCTTCAATACTCCTGAGGGCCATTTTGAGAATTTGGTTATGCCTTTTGGTTTGATGAATGCCCCAGCCGTTTTTCAGCATTTCGTGAACAGCATTTTTTATCATTTGATGGGAAAATTTGTATTAGTGTATTTGGATGACATTTTGATTTTTTCTCCTGATTTCAAAACTCATAAGGAACACTTACGTCAGGTCTTGCTCATCCTGCGGGAGAATAAATTATATGCGAAACTGGAAAAATGTGTGTTTGCGGTTCCAGAAATTCAATTTCTGGGGTTTCTTCTCTCCGCTTCTGGTTTTCGCATGGACCCCGAGAAGGTCCTCGCTGTTCTTGAGTGGGAGCTTCCTGAGAATCAGAAGGCGCTGATGCGTTTTTTGGGCTTTGCCAATTATTACAGGAAGTTTATTTTGAATTATTCCTCTATTGTTAAACCACTCACTGATATGACCAGAAAGGGGGTAGATTTTTCTTCTTGGTCAGTAGAGGCGCGTAAGGCTTTTTCTTATATCAAGGAGAGTTTTGCTTCCGCTCCCATCTTGGTGCAACCTGATATTTCTTTACCCTTCATAGTTGAGGTTGATGCTTCTGAGGTGGGTGTGGGGGCGGTCTTGTGTCAGGGTTCCTCTCCTGCCAAATGGCGACCGTGTGCCTTTTTCTCGAAAAAACTCTCCTCCGCAGAGAGAAATTACGATGTGGGAGATAGGGAATTGTTGGCCATCAAGTTGGCTTTTGAGGAATGGCGCCATTGGCTAGAGGGAGCCAGACACCCTATTACCGTATTTACTGACCATAAAAATCTGGCCTACTTGGAGTCAGCCAAGTGTCTGAACCCGAGACAGGCCAGATGGTCTTTGTTCTTTTCTAGGTTTAATTTTGTTGTCACGTTCCGCCCTGGAGTTAAGAATGTGAAGGCAGATGCCCTGTCACGTTGTTTTCCGGGAGGCGGGAATTTTGAAGACCCGGGTCCCATTTTGGCTGAAGGTGTGGTGGTCTCTGCTCTTTTTTCTGAATTGGAGGCAGAGGTGCAGGCAGCCCAGTCAGAGGCTCCTGATCTTTGTCCTCCTGGGAGGTTGTTTGTGCCTATCGCTTTAAGACACAAGATTTTTAAGGAACACCACGATACGGTCCTTGCTGGGCACCCGGGGGCAAGAGCCACACTGGATCTCATCGCTCGGAGATTCTGGTGGCCTGCGCTTCGTAAGTCGGTTGAGGGTTTTGTGGCAGCCTGCGAGACTTGCGCTCGTGCCAAAGTCCCTCATTCACGGCCATCAGGTCCTCTCCTTCCCTTACCCATTCCTTCCCGTCCTTGGACACATCTGTCCATGGACTTCATAACGGACCTGCCTCGTTCCTCAGGGAAGACTGTGATTCTGGTGGTGGTGGACCGTTTTAGCAAAATGGTGCATTTCATCCCTTTTCCTGGTTTGCCCAATGCTAAGACGCTGGCGCAGGCATTTATTGATCACATTGTCAAATTGCACGGTATTCCTTCAGACATAGTCTCTGATAGGGGCACGCAGTTTGTTTCCAGATTCTGGAAGGCTTTCTGTTCTCGCTTGGGGGTTCGGTTGTCATTCTCTTCTGCTTTCCACCCGCAGTCGAGTGGCCAGACAGAGCGCGTCAATCAGAATCTGGAGACATATCTGCGCTGTTTTGTGGCGGAGAATCAAGAGGATTGGTGTTCTTTTTTGTCCCTTGCTGAGTTCGCTTTAAATAACCGTCGTCAGGAGTCCTCTGATAAGTCACCATTTTTTGGTGCATATGGGTTTCATCCGCAGTTTGGGACTTTCTCGGGAGAGGGGTCTTCTGGTTTACCTGATGAGGACAGATTCTCCTCGTCTTTGTCATCTATTTGGCAAAAGATTCAGGATAATCTAAAGAGCATGAGTGAGAGATATAAGCGTGTGGCAGATAAGAGACGTGTGCTTGGTCCGGACCTGAATGTTGGTGATCTGGTGTGGTTGTCTACCAAGAATATCAAATTGAAGGTTCCCTCCTGGAAGTTGGGTCCTAGGTTTATTGGGCCTTACAAAATCCTGTCTGTCATCAATCCTGTTGCCTACCGTCTTGATCTTCCTCAGACTTGGAAGATCCATAATGTTTTTCATAAGTCCTTATTGAAACCTTATGTTCAACCCATTGTACCCTCGCCTTTGCCTCCTCCTCCGATTATGGTTGATGGGAATCTTGAATTTCAGGTCTCTAGGATTGTGGATTCTCGGCTTGTCCGCGGTTCTCTCCAGTACCTTGTTAATTGGGAGGGTTATGGTCCTGAGGAGAGGATGTGGGTCCCAGTGACAGACATTAAGGCCTCTCGTCTCATCAGGGCTTTCCATAGGTCCCATCCTGAGAAGGTGGGCTCTGAGTGTCCGGAGTCCACTCGTAGAGGGAGGGGTACTGTCACAACCAGACAGCTGAGAAGCTCTGACAGAAGCCTTTCAGAACCTCCTCCTTGAGTTTCTTTGTTGTGATGTTCAGTTCCTCATCTCGTTAGCCTCTCTCAGCTGTCATGTAGTTGGACTAATTGCATCCCTTTAAATTCCGCCCCATAATGCATTACTGGGCGGCTTATACTACTTCCTGGAGTGTGTGTGCATGCTGATCTTGTTTTCCAGTCTGCTACAAAGTTAAGTGCTGAACATTTATCTGTTATTTTCTGTTTGCTGGATCCCAGGTGACCCTGACTCCCTCCGTGTCTGGTGTAGGGAGTCGGTGGTCGTGTCCCCTCACTATTGTAGGGTGTTCAGGGGTTATATAGTCGAGGTACGTGGATATGCAACCATCCACCTCTGGGATCTTTGCATAGGCTGAGCAGCCAGGGAAAGTCTCAGGTCTTGTGCAGGGGTCTCCCTTTTGGTTCCTTAGCTTTGGATCCAGTGAGTCATATATGCATGTTGCTTTGTCTTGTTTTCTGTACACCGTCCGTGACAATAACACAGTCATTTGAACGCAAGCTCACCAGCAGGCCCTCGCCCCTAATGTTTAGAGGGTCAGCTCAGCAGAAGGCCCTCGCCCCTAATGTTTTAGAGGGTCAGCTCAGCAGCAGGCACTCGCATATAATGTTTTAGAGCGTCAGCTCACCAACTGGACCTCGCCCCTAATGTTTTAGAGGGTCAGCTCAGCAGTAGGCCCTCACACCTAATGTTTTAGAGGGTCAGCTCAGCAGCAGGCCCTCACCCCTAATGTTTTACAGGATCAGTTCACCAGCAGGCCCTCGCATATAATGTTTTACAGGGCCAGCTCACCTGCAGGCCCGCATCTCATGCTGCCTTTCTTTGAAGTAGTAGCCGTAGCCGTTTATCAGGCTCCCTCTCCGAAATCGAACAATGATTCCCCGTTACCGGTGGTCACCATGCTAGGCGCATAAAAGAACATTGAAAGTTGATAGGGAAGATATCCAAATGGATCGTGGATGTCACGGAGACGTGCGATCAGACAGAAGTTATCTAGAGTCAACAAAACGGCAGCAGGGCCTCTCCTATTTAACGTTTCCTCATCCAGAATACAGCAGTGACATTCCCTGTAATTAGTCATTCTAATAACAGGGCATCTTAAGAGTCTTGTTTTGTTATTTATCGTCACTAACTCCCCGAGTCAGGAGTGGGTAATTGCTGTGCGCCTGCTGCCTTCCTTGGATGCTTCTGCTTTGATAACTTGACCCACCCTCTCTGGGTGGTTCACAATTTAGAAAAATAAGGGGCAAGGCAACAACAGTCAGTCAGATTTCAGCCATTGACCTCCCTTGGATGTGGTATCCCTTTCTCAAGCTCCCTCTCCGGCATCAGACCCTGATTTTCCATTACCCATGATCACCATGGTAGACGCAGAAAAGAACATCGAAATTTGATAGGGAAGATATCAAATCGGATCGTGGACGTCATGGGGACGTGCGATCAGGCAGAAGTTATCTAGAGTCAACAAAGCAGCAGCAGGGCCTCTCCTGTATAACGTTTCCTCATCCAAAATACCGCAGTGACATTCCCTGTAATTTTTTCTTACTCATTCCAATAACAGGGCATCTTAAGCCCTGTATTGTTATTTATCGTCACTACCTCCCCGAGTCATGAGTGGATAATTGCCGCGCGCCTGCTGCCTTCCTTCGTTCCTCTCCACCCAGATTTCAGCCATTGACCTCCCTTAGATGTGTCATTCGTTTCTCAAACTCCGTCTCCGGCATCGAACCCTGATTCCCCGTTACCCGGGATCACCATGGTAGGCGCAGAAAAGAACATCGAAAGTTGATAGGGCAGATATCCAAATGGTTCGTCGCCATCACTGGGATGTGCAATCGCCCAGAGGTTATCTAGAGTCACCAATATGGCAGCAGGCCCTCGCCCCTAAGGTTTTAGATGGTCAGATCAGCAGGCCCTTGCTCCAAATGTTTTTGAGGGTCACCAGCAGGCCATCAATCATAATTTTTCAAGGGTGTGTATTATGCCCTACTTTATGTGTAATAAAGGGTGCATTGGAGTGCTGGTTCCTTGTAATTCTTGGCAACCCTTTCCCTTAGTGCATAGGCTTTATGAGTGTAGGAGTCCCACTACCTGAACAATTGTAACCCCAATGTGAATGAGGCCCTCCTTTATGTGGTATACAGGCTGTTTCGGAGTGACTTTTGCTTGTAATGTTTTGCAGCACTTGCACTTTATATACAATTGAATATACAGGAAAGAATGTTTCCTAACAATTTTTCCTGTAAAATGTATTTTTTTGTGGGATTTTGTGCGTATTTTTGTCAGTCTGTAAAAGTGGTGTACAACTCGGACAACATGGTTCCCAGCAGCGACCTGGGAGTCTAAGATGCATCCAGACATCGTCCCCATGGTGTTCCATTTCGGTGGTGTTTCTGTCACTTTCTGACCTTCTCCAATGGACCAGGCACCCTCCCCTCTTCAGAGCAAGAGATGCCTGGTTGTCTCCCATTGACTTCCATTATACTCGGGTGCTCGGCCGCGCACACGAATATAGCAATGTGTTCGGGCCGAACACCCGAATACTTTGGTGTTCGAACATCACTATTCTTCACATGTATTCTTCTAATTTTTCTCAATCCCTGATAATGAATGCAGGACCGCAGAGAACCATCCTTTCTTTTCATAAAAAGATTTCCTAATTAAACCTTTCTCCAAGTTTTTTTTAATGTAGTCTAACATAGCCTTAGTCTCCGATACAAATAATGGATAGTCTTAGCCACTAGGAGGCAAGGTGCCAGACCGGAGCCCAATCAGTCATAGGATCTGTGTGGTGACTACCTTCCTTTTTAACAAGAATATACACATAGCTGGCATGAAGCATGGCCCAGTAGATTCTTGGGAGCCTGTGGAGCCCAGGGTGGTCACACAGAAGCCAAGCAGTGGAAACGACAATCATCGCCAGTGCAAAATCCAAGAAGGAGGCTACTAGTAGAAACAGGCAGGACATAGGGTCTTTTCTGTGAGCAAGACTCTCACTTGGAGATCCATGGGCACGCTGAAATTTCATGGATTCCATAAGTGTCATCCCATTGATATATGTGACTACCAAAAGCCTCTCCAACTGCTTGGAAGGGATATGGTATTGGGCTACCAAGGCCTAATGTCCATCCAATCAACCCTAGGCACTGGAGTTTCCCATGAGGAGTGAACAGGTTCTTTGCAATATAAGCACAGTACAGTCACTGCTGCACCTATGCAGATGATCCTCTTTGGTCAGCTTGAATTTGACCAATTGCTTGGGATTCGGAGGAGGAGACGAAGAAGGTAGTATGGGCCTTTAAAAAGAAGATGCCAGCCGAGGAACTCTGCTTTCACATGCTGACAACTTGAGGCGCTCTTTGAAGCAGAGATTGATTCAAGCAGCCAAGATAATGACATTATCAATGGTAGAGAGTGCCTCTTCACCTGCCCATTCATCCATATTATGCCCTGACACACCTCTCCAGAAAGCAGCAGTTCAGAGCCAAGGATGCAGAACTGTATGGCATACTGTTCCAGAGTGAAGCTACCCTGACAGAGGTGCGGGAGTGAAGAGGCCACAGAGGTGGCACGACAGGCTCCTCGAAGACCTTGTGGAAGGTGGCCAAAAATCGCAAATATTATAGATCAGTTGGCCACTTTGCTTACAGAAGAGGATAGAGTAGGTAAGGGCTTCTCCAGAGATGAGGCAAACCAGGAATGTTACATTGGACCAGTCTATAGGAAACTGATGAGCCTGCAACTCAAAGTGAATAGTACACTGGCTCAAGAACCCACAACATAACTTGGGGTCACCTTTGAGGGTTGAGGGTAGTGAAAGGTGCAGGCTGGAAGCAAACTGGGGGAGGTGGTTATGCAGACACAATGGCTGAAGGTAGCAGCACAGGAGCTGCAGTAGTCTAAGTGGGCTAAGATAGAATTGAGATACTGCAGAAGCTGCTCTTGGTATCCATGTTGACTAGTCAACTCCCTAAATATTTTAGGCAGTCTGATCTTAGATTGGCCAGTAGGATCCATGGCAAACTGTTAAGAAGCAGATGTGGATTTCTGTGCCCTGAAAACAGTTTGGTTTAGGGTTACTCCTCAAGTTATCTAAATGGCCCCTCTGATATTCACTCTTTCACAATATACAGGGGTTTGGACTTTGGAGCACGGGAACCACCAGGCCACTATCTTTTGAAGTAGTCCCTGTTCAGTGACTATTGACCCACAAAGGTCAAGAGACACCAGTGCTGAGCACTGAGAGATCAGGCAAAAGCATAGTCGGGAATAGGCAGAGTTGAGGGCAGGCAGAGTATGTGCAATCCAATAAACAGTCCAAAGTCAGGATGAGCAGCTGAGGGTCACAATGGAGATTAGAGAGAGGCCAGCTAGCAAAAGGTCAATTCTGGGAAACAGACAGAAGTCAGTACACGGGCAGACAAACGTATAACAGCATACCTAGCAGACTAGACTCTATTGCTCAGGCACTTACCGACAGCGGAAGGTGACTAAAGTTCCCCACAATGGTCAGCCATTGACTGGTAAAGATTAGGGTGTGCATGCACTAGCCCTTTAAAAGATGGAGGTAGCATGCCTGCACTCCACAGTCAGAGTGAGAGAGGCCTGGCCAATAAGCAAGCTATATTGTGCATGGAGGGACAGATCTATTCCAGTGGCATGGCCCACTCGGAAGGAGGGGAAAGCGGGAGGATTGTATTTTTTTTGTATGGTCTTAGGTGCCTGAAAGTGACTTGGCTGGATCCATTCGTATCTCCTAATTTAAAGGGATTAGAGATTATTCTGGATTACGTTGTTACTATACCTATTTATACATGAAAAATGAAAGCTCTTTGCACACATTTTTGATCAAACGTGTTTGTCAGGGTTCTCCGATCATAAATACATGGTGTGGTTATTGAAAACCCTCAATCTGATGTCAGAGGCAACCATTCATTAACACCTCCTTGTCAACTGAACACCATGATTTCATTCCTATAGGCTTTTAAGCTGGCCATATACATTATACTTTTGTCGGATGAACCTGCCAAGAAGCGTGGGTTCGGCTGGCACTTTAATGTCTGTGGGGATTTCCCGACTTCTCCGGAAATGTCCCCTTTTTGCCCAATCCATATATTCACCTGGGAGATAAGCCACCTTTAGAACTGTCTGGCAGCAGCTTTCTCCGCTCTTCTATGGTGTACACAGACATATTTTGCTAAGCTGAATTTGTATGTGTATGGGGGAAGCGACTGTCTGCCGAACGAAGCTTAGACTTAACCACTTTAAGTCTTTTATCTGGAAACTATTTAACTCTTTGTCAGGAAATATTTGTCCATGGATGTTTGATATGGGTTTGATTATCCTGGTTAAAACCTTACTCATAACATGTGTCTATATATTTATTTCATGTTCATGCTGCATTTGCCTCCATTCATATCCGTTATATAGATACTATACTTTGAGAAAATAAGAAAATGTTTATTTTTCCAGGTGAGGATGAGACAAGAGACTCCCATGAACATCTCCTTTTATCTGAAGAAGTAGAAGATAACAATGTCACACAAGCTAATTCCATAAATGCTAATGTACCCTTAGACCTTCACAGTGGAGATCTATCCACCACTACCATTGGTCACAAGAATCTTTTGTCTAATCAATCACTGAGTCAATCACAGAATCAGTCTAAACAATCTGTGCATGAAATAATTGACAGAGATAAAAGACCACTTTCAGGTTCAGAATGTGAAAAGTATTTTAGTCAGAAATCAAAACTTATGAAGCATCAAAGAGTTCATACAGGGGAGAAGCCATTTCCATGCTCACAATGTGGGAAATGCTTTAGTCAGAAATGGGGTCTTGTTGAACATCAAATAACATTTCACAATAGGGAGAAGCCATTTTCGTGTCCGGAATGTGGGAAATGTTTTGCAAAGAATTCACATGTTGTGAAACATCTAAAAACTCACACAGGGGAGAAGCCATTTCCATGTTTAGAATGTGGGAAATGTTTTAGTCAGAAATCACATGTTGTGGAACATTTAAGAATTCACACAGGGGAGAAGCCATATTCATGTCCCGATTGTGGGAAATGTTTTAGTCTGAAATGGTATCTTGTTAATCATCAGAGAACTCATACAGGGGAGAAGCCATTTTCATGTTCAGAATGTGGGAAATGTTTTGGTCAGAAATCAGCTCTTGTTACTCATCAAAGATCTCACACCAAGAAGAAGCCATTTTCATGTTCAGAATGTGGGAAATGTTTCGGCTATAAACCGGATCTGGTTGAACATCAAAGAACTCACACAGGGGAGAAACCTTTTTCATGTCCTGAATGTGAGAAATGTTTTAGTCAGAAAAGAAATCTTGTGAAACATCGAAGAATCCACACAGGGGAGAAGCCATTTTCATGTTTAGAATGTGGGAAATGTTTTAGACTCAAGTCGATTCTTCTTTACCATCAGAGAACTCACACAGGGGAGCAGCCATTTTCATGTCCTGAATGTGGAAAATGTTTTGGCCAGAAATCAAGCTATGTAGAACATCGAAAAATTCACACAGGGGAGAAGCCATTTTCATGTTCAGAATGTGGGAAATGTTTTGGTCGGAAATCCGTTCTTGCTGAACATCAGAGAACTCACACAGGGGAGAACCTATATTAATGTGCTAATGTGGGAGATATGTTAGACAGAAATCAAATGTTAGAAAATATCTAAAAGTTTACACAGGAGAGAGGCCATTTTAATGTTCTGAATTTGCAAAACTTTTTACACACAGAGCAGGTTTTGCTAAACATTGAAGAACTTGCACAGGTGCAACTTAAGAACTGTTGCAGGTGTTTGGCTTTATTTTAAGACCTGCTGCCTAAGGATGCCTTCTGTTGTAAAAATATTCTCCTTGTGGTATAGCAGAACTGTATAGGCAGATGTCCCCAGAAAACCAGAGTCACGCTATTACAACACTGATCGTGTAGACACTGCCATTATGCCCGCATGATCAGTACTGTGGCTGTAACACATACAACGATTTCAGGAAGTCTTCAGATCCTTTCATTTATTTTTATTTCATTATGCTGTGGCCTTGTGCTAAAATTAAAAAGAAATCAAGTTGTTTCCCGTCATTCTGCACTCCATAACCCATAATGACAAAGTGAAAACAGAATGTTAGAAATTTTAGCTAACTTATTGAAAAGGAAAAGCTAAAATCTTGCATTGATATAAGTATTCAGACCCTTTACGCAGGATGTACCGTATTTTTCGTCCTATAAGACGCACTTTCTCCCCCCCAAAAGTGGGAGGAAAATGGTAGTGCGTCTTATGGGGCGAATGCTGCCGTTTACACTGATACACCGCCGACCGCATGCTGCACAGCGCGGCCGGTGTGTGTATCAGCGAGGAGGGGCTGGGGGCCTGCATCTAGTTTTGTAATGGCAGCGGGGCCCGGTGCAGTCACTGTATTCTATTGCGCCGGGCCCCGCTCACTGTACTAATTGTATCTATGGTAACTGCAGGCAATGGTTAACTATAGAATATGTTCAATCCAGCAGCCTGTACTTACGACCATAGCAGGCAGGAGGCTGGGCGGGCACTGGCAGCGTAACTTCCTACGTCACGTGCCTGCTCCGCCCACTTTATGAATGAAGAAGGCGGCGTGGGCACGTGACGTAGTGAGTTATGCTGCCAGTGCCCGCCTGCCCAGCCTCCTGCCTGCTATGGTCGTAAGTACAGGCTGCTGGATCGAACATATTCTATAGTTAAACATTGCCTGGAGTTACTGAATATACGATTAGTACAGTGAGCGGGCCTGGTGCAATAGAATACAATGACTGCACTGGGCCCCCGCTGCCATTAAAAAACTAGTGTAGATGCCAGCCCCCACCACCTGTATTGGGGGTCATTCAAAGTGGCTTACACTGTTATGAGGGGGATCTGTGGATGACAAATAGCATAAGATGTTATTTATCTGTCATCCACAGATGCCCCCATAACAGTGTCAGCCACAGACCCCCATAACAGTGTCAGCCAGAGACCCCCATAACAGTGTCAGCCACAAACCCCCATAACAGTGTCAGCCACAAACCCCCATAACAGTGTCAGCCACAGATCCCCATAACAATGCGTCATCCATAGATCCCCCATATTAGTGTCATTCACACATTAGTTCAAAGCCCACTAAAAGCACACCTTTTGGTTCAAATATTTTTTTTTCTTATTTTCCTCCTTAAAAACCTCTAATGGGCTGTTGCGTCTTATAGGGCGAAAAATACGGTAGTTGAAGCCCCTTTGTCAGCAATTACAGCCTACAGTCTTCTTGAGGATGATGCAAAAAGGTTTGCACACCAGGATTTGGGAATTTTCTGCCGTTCTTCTCTGCAGATTCTCTCAAGCTCTGTGAGGTTGGATGGGGATGTCAGTGGACAGCCATTTTCAGGTCTCTCCAGAAATGTTCCATTAGGTTCAGGGTTCTGGCTGATCCAGAGAAATGGGATGCCCCAGATGTCAAAGTCATAGCAAAGGGTCTGAATACTTACTGTGTATATCCATACGAAATTATAGTTTTTCCTTTTTAATAAATTTGCCAAAATTTGAAAATTTTCTTTTCACTTTCTCATTATAGGCTACTGAGTGCAGAATGATGGGGGGAAACTCGACTTAAATTTTTTTTTTTATCAGAAGTCTGCAACATAAAATGTGAAAAAAAATGTGAAAGTCTGAAGTCTTTCTGAATGCAGTGTAGCTTCCACTCTGCTCTAAAAACTAGTCATCTAAATTGTATTACTTCTTCTATGCCGCAAACAATGGTTTAAAGAAAAGGGGGTTAATTTACACTTTCGTATAACAATACTGAAGAATAAATGTCTCCTTACTGATCAGTATTATGGCTCATATTTTTTTTATTTTGTGGTTCATTTACCATCAGTATGACTCCACAGTACAAAATACACGGAAGAAAACAGGCTTCGTTATCAAAAGCTCGGCCTAATTTACATGATAATTAAAAGAAACTCTTTGGACAATGTAGGAGCAATTGATTTGGACTAATGAAAATCCAAACAGTAATGATGCTATAGTAGAACCTGAGATGAGCTGCTTATGTGTAAAGTCTCCTAATATGTCTGTTTTGTGGCAATTATTACCACTGAGGTCACAATAAATTGTGCTGGAAGTGATTTGTCTGTGGCTTCTTGAAATGTAGATACAATAAAAGGAACAGAATGGCTCCAAGTTTTCAGTTTTTGCAAGAGTTCTCTTTGATTCATAGAGCGGAAGATGAGTTGACCCCTACTGTCAGTGCATTATTTTGTAATATGGGATCTAAGAGTGTTTTCTCATATAGTTACATAGAAAAAAGTCAGATGTCCAAGTTCTGCAAGGGATCGAGGGAAGGGGAGTGGGAATCAAAATTCTGCACATTTACATAAGCATTAATATTATTTTGTTCTGAGAATTAACCTAAAGGCAGATTCACACATGTCGACCGACCAGGCAATTATCGTGGTGGGACTGTTCCATCCTGATAACTGCCTACTTGATTGATGCAGCAATATCCTCCACTGTTTGGGGATGAGTGATGGCTACTGCTATCACTCATCCTTGTACAGATTCATCGTTTCTGGGGAGCAGATCACTGTTTACAGCGTACTATCATTTTCCATGATAAAAATGTATTTTGTGCGTTCATCAGGTGATCTGCAGAACTTTTACACGGGCCAATTATCGGGCATGAGCATTCGTTCTAACATTCATTGTCATGCCCTAAAAGGACTCTAGGTCCTCCACAAGTAATTATAGACTATGGAAGATGTCCATAAAATACAAGCTGAGTTGAACACTTTGAGTGATTGGGCATCAACTTGGCAAATGAGGGTCAAAGTAGATAAATGTGAAGTTCTGCATCTTGGTAGTGATAATCTCCGTGCTTCATATGTCATAAGGGAGGTAACACTGGGAGAGTCACTTGTAGAGAAGGACTTGGGTGTCCTTGTAGATTGTAGATTAAATAACAGCATACACTTTGTACCGCTCATCTAACAACCTACTAAGAGGTCATAAACGCTTATTTAAGCCACATTCTTATCAGTAAGATGAGAACTGACCTATAAAGAGTGTTTATAAAGGTCAGAGAGCAGAGAAGAGAGAAAATTCAGATTCTGCTAGAAGAGCATCTCAGCTCTCCACAGAGAAAAGGACTCTATATTTTTAATAAAGACTAATTGAAATAATGATTTTCAGCTCATAATGAGTACAATGCACTAATAAAATTGCCCCCAAAGGTGTACATAGCCTTTAACCTCTTAAGGACACAGGGCATACAGGCACGCCCTGATGTCCGAGTCCTTAAGGACTGGGCGGTGGGCGGTGATTGATTTCAGCAGGCACTCTGTTCCATTCAGCAGGCACTCTGTGACAATGCCGAGTCAACCCCCCCCCCCCCCAATTCGGCGATCGCAGCAAACCGCATGTCAATTCAGACCTGCGGTTTGCTGCGTTTCCGGGTCATTCTTGTCTCCGGTGACCCAATAACCCGGAATAGGATGGTGATCGGTGGTGTGATAATACACCACCAATCACCATCCTTAAATCCTGAGAGGTGGCGGTGACATCACCTCTCAGGATCGCATCCTATTGGCTGGACCGGCGGGCGGGGGTTAACTTCCCCCAGCTTTGCTCTCCGCCTCCACACTGCTTCTGTGGAGCCAGGAGAGAGGAGCGTCTGCCCACCTCTGAGCCCAGCACCCCCACGTGAGCCACCATAGTTTTTTTTTTGTGTGTGTGCTGACTGTGGCCGGCACTCTTAGCGTCCAGCCACTGTTAGCGCATCGCCCACCCCACTGCTGATCAGCTTCGGACTGCTGACCAGCAAGTTTGAATGTTTTTATTTTATTTATTTTTTTACATTTTGGGGGGTTTCATTTTTTTTTTCTGTTAGGTTTAGGGTGGGTTAGGCTAGGGTATAAGTGAATGTGAACACCCATCCTCCCATGCGCACACACACTAAATAAAGTTTTACACACACGCACACACACACTCCCCTATGGCCCGCCAGACATTCTCGGCCGAGGACTCATACGCCCAGCTTGCCTCTGACTCCGAGAGCTCCAGTGAGGAGGACGATGACCCCACTTTCTTCTTGTTATCCGCGTCCTCCTCATCATCTAGTGATGATGAGCCCCCAAGGAGACGGAGACAGGGGACCCCCATGCCAGGTACCCTGTGGCCCACACTAGTATGAGCAGCCCTGGGGCTCGTACTAGTTTTCCGGCCCACCAGATAAGTCCACCTGAGCCCCCTACTGGTAAACTTGTCTGGTGTACCCCAGAGGATTTTGAGCCTGTGATTTTGAGACTTTGTTGGCCAAACAGGAATCCAGATTTGCACAGTGGGCTTCACTGAATATGACTTTTTTTCATTTTTTTTTTCAGTCACCACTTTGTGAATCTGATGGTGGAGCAAACCAACTTGTTCGCCCAACAGTTCATTGTTCAACAACTGGGCTCCTTTTTGGCTAGGTCCGGTGGCTGGACTCCGGTCAGTGCAGCCGAGATGAGTACGTTTTGGGGCCTCGTGCTGGACATGGGCCTAGTAAAAAAAAAAGTGTCAGGCAGTACTGGAGTGGGGACGTCCTCTACCAGACGCCACTCTACTGTAGGGCCATGATACGTTCCCGTTTTAAGGCCATTCGGAAATGCCTGCACTATGCAGATAATGCAGCATGTCTCCCCCGAGGTGATCCTGCCTATGACCGCCTGTCCAAAATCAGGCCGGTCATCGATCACTTCAGGGTCACGGTTGATGAGTCTCTCATTGCTTCAAGGGGAGACTCATTTTCCGCTAGTATGGTCCCTCTAAGCGGGCGAGGTATGGCGTAAAGCTGGACAAAATTTTGGTGAGAGTACCTCAGGGTACACTTACAAGTTTTGTGTGTACGAGGGGCGAGATTCCTGTATTGAACCCCGAGAATGTACCCCCACTCTGGGTGTTAGCGGGAAACTTGTGTGGGACCTTATGCACCCACTGCTAGATAAGGGTTACCACCTGTACGTGGAATACTTTTATACTAGTATCCCCTTGTTCCAGTCCCTTGCCGTCAGATCCACATCCGCTTGTGGGACCATGTGGAAAAATCAACGAGGCCTCCCTACCCACCCCC
Organism: Bufo gargarizans; assembly: GCF_014858855.1. NCBI lineage: Eukaryota > Metazoa > Chordata > Amphibia > Anura > Bufonidae > Bufo > Bufo gargarizans. The sequence goes on along the minus strand of NC_058083.1, from coordinate 534,843,274 downwards.
TCCAGGCACCTATCCCCAGGGGGGAGACCCGTGCCCTTACCAGTGGAAACCTGTTGCTGGTCAGATATAAGGACAAGAGGGATGTCCTTATACTGTCCACAATTCACGGTAACGGCATCACCCCTGTCCCTATGCGAGGTACCGCGGCAACGGTTCTCAAGCCCGATTGTATCGTCTACTACAATCGGTATATAGGAGGAGTTGATTTCTCTGATCAAGTCCTCAAGCCATATAACGCCATGCGCAAAACCCGGGCATGGTACAAAAAAGTTGGGGTCTACTTGGTACAGGTTGCCTTGTACAACTCTTTTGTGCTGTCCCGGAGAGCTGGCAAAACAGGGAAATTCCTGCAGTTCTATGAGGCAGTCCTCAAGGCCCTGATCTTTTCTGACCGGGAAAGAGCAGGCCAGAGTACCTCGGAAACTGGGGCCGCCCGGGTCGTCCCTGGCCAACACTTTCCAGGTGTGGTCCCCCATACTGGAAAGAAGGGACGGTCCCCCCAAAAATGCAGAATGTGTCACAGGAGGGGGATTCGGAAGGACACCACCACTCAGTGTGACACGTGCCCCGATCATCCGGGCCTATGCCTTGACAGTTGTTTCAGGGAGTACCACACTTCCATGGAGTACTACATTTATAATCCCCTTCCCCAATTTTAATTCTATTTGGCCACAGACAATCGCCCAGAAAAAATAAAAAAAACTATGGCTCTCAGACTTTGGAGACACTAAAACAAAAAAATTTTTTTTCTAAAATGATATTATTTAGTAAAACTAAAATAAATAAAAAAAAGTATACATATTAGGTATCACCGCGTCCATAAGAACCTGAACTATAAAAATAGTACATGACCTAACCCCTTAGATGAACACAGTCAAAAAAATTAAATAAAAACGGCCAATTTGTTTGTCACCTTACATCACAAAAAGTGTAATAGCAAGCGATTAAAAAGTCATATGCACCCCAAAATAGTGCCAATAAAACAGTCCTCTCGCAAAAAATGAGCCCCTACCTAAGACAATCGGCTAAAAAAAAAAAAAAAACTGACTCTCAGACTATGGAGATACCAAAATGTTTTTTTTTTGTTTAAAAAAGGATATTATAGTGTAAAACCTAAATAAATTTTAAAAAGTAGACATATTTATTGCCTCTGTAGTTTACAGAAACACCCCATATGTGGTCCTAAAATGCTGTATGGCCAAACGGCAGAGCGCACAAGGAAAGGAGCGCCATATGGTTTTTGGAAGGCAGATTTTGCTGGACTGGTTTTTTGACACCATGTCCCATTTGAAGCCCCCCTGATGCACCCCTAGAGTACAAACTCCATAAAAGTGACCCCATCTAAGAAACTACACCCCTCACGGTATTCAAAACTGATTTTACAAACTTTGTTAACCCTTTAGGTGTTCCACAACAGTTATTGGAAAATGGAGAAGAAATGTCAGAATTTAAATTTTTTGTAACCTTGCCTCACAAAAATGTAATATAGAGCAACCAAAAATCATATATACCCTAAAAATAGTCACAAAAACTGCCACCTTATCCCGTAGTTTCCAAAATGGAGTTTCCAACTTTTTGGAGTTTCTACTCTAGGGGTGCATCAGGGGGGATTCAAATGGGACATGATGTAAATAAACCAGTCCAGCAAAATCTGCCTTCCAGAAACCATATGGTGTTCCTTTCCTTCTGTGCCCTGCCTTGTGCCCGTACAGTAGTTTACAACCACATATGAGGTGTTTCTATAAACTACAGAATTAGGGCAATAAATATTGAGTTTTGTTTGGCTGTTAACCCTTGCTTTGTTACTAGAAAAAATGGAAAAATTGCCCAAAAATATAAATTCAGACATTTCATCTCTATTTGCCAATAACTCTTGTGGAACACCTAAAGGGTTAACAACGTTTGTAAAATAAGTTTTGAATACCTTGAGGGTGTAATTTCCAAAATGGGGTCACTTTTCTGGAGTTTCCACTCTAGGGGTGCATCAAGGGGGCTTCAAATGGGACATGATGTAAATAAACCAGTCCAGCAAAATCTGCCTTCCAGAAACCATATGGTGTTCCTTTCCTTCTGCGCCCTGCCGTGTGCCCGTACAGTAGTTTACGACCACATATGGGGTGTTTCTATAAACTACAGAATCAGGGTAATAAATATTGAGTTTTGTTTGGCTGTTAACCATTGCTTTGTTACTGGAAAAAATGGATTAAATGGAAAATGTGCCCAAAAATTTTAATTCTGAAATTTCATCTCCATTTGCCAATAATTCTTGTGGAACATCTAAAGGGTTAACAAAGTTTGTAAAATCAGTTTTGAATACCTTGAGGGGTGTAGTTTCTAAAATTGAGTCATTTTTGGGTGGTTTCTATTATGTAAGCCTCACAAAGTGACTTCAGACCTGGACTGGTCCTTAAAAGTGGGTTTTGGAAAATTTCTGAAAAATTTCAAGATTTGCTTCTAAACTTCTAAGCCTTGTAATGACCCCAAAAAATGAAAAGCCATTCCCAAAATGATACAAACATAAAAGTATACATATGGGGAATGTAAATTAATAACTATTTTTTGAGGTATTACTATGTATTACAGAAGTAGAGAAATTGAAACTTGGAAATTTGCTAATTTTTCCATATTTTTGGTAAATTATATATTTTTTTTATAAATAAAAATAATTATTTTTTACTCCATTTTACCAGTGTCATGAAGTACACTATGTGCCGAAAAAACAATCTCAGAATGGCCTGGATAAGTAAAAGCGTTTAAAAGTTATTCACACATAAAGTGACACTGGTCAGATTTTCAAAAAATGGCCGGGTCCTTAAGCTGAAAATAAGCCCGGTCTTTAAAGGGTTAAGAACAAGACCCCTTATTAGAGTGGGATATTGGTGGTGGAGCAGTTTATTTTCCACTTCTGATACTAAACACCATAGAATTCTTAAAGAGCTTCTGTCACCCCACTAAACCGTTTTTTATTTTTTTGTTTACTTATAATCCCTACACTGCGATTTATGGCTACATAATCTAATTAATCATTTTGGTTCAGTAGATTTTGTTTAAAATGTGCTTTTGAAAAATATGCAACTTACCTTGCTACCAGCAAGTAGGGCGGCTACTTTCTGGTAGCAGCCGCATCCTCCAATCCTAAAGACGCCCCCTCCGCATGTTGATCGACAGGGCCAGGGAACGGAATCGTTCTCTGCTGGCCCTGTTTGAATTCAAAATCTCGTGCCTGCGCCGTACCTGTCTTCAATCGCCGCAGGCGCACTGAGAGGCGGACGCTCGCTCAGCCGTTTTATCCTCAATGCGCCTGCGCCGGGTGTAGATGTGACATCATCGGCGCAGGCGCATTGAGGATGGAGCTGCCTCCTCTCAGTGCGCCTGCGCCAACTGAATACCGTTACGGCGCAGGCGCGAGATCTTGATAGCAGACAGGGCCAGCAGAGGACGATCCCGTTCCCTGGCCCTGTCAATCAACATGCGGAGGGGGCGTCTTTAGGATCGGAGGATGCGGCTGCTACCAGCAAGTAGCCTCCCTACTTGCTGGTAGCAAGGTAAGTTGCATATTTTAAAAGCACGTTTTAAAGGGAACCTGTCACCGGGATTTTGTGTATAGAGGTGAGGACATGGGTTGCTAGATGGCCACTAGCACATCCGCAATACCCAGTCACCAAAGCTCTGTGTGCTTTTATTGTGTAAAAAAAAACGATTTGATACATATGCAAACTAACCTGAGATGAGTCATGTATGTGAGATGAGTCAGGGACAGGACTCATCTCAGGTTAATTTGCATATGTTTTAAATCGTTGTTTTTTTTACACAAAAAAAGCACACAGAGCTATGGGGACTGGGTATTGTGGATGTGCTAGCGGCCATCTAGCAACCCATGTCCTCAGCTCTATACACAAAATCCCGGTGACAGGTTCCCTTTAAACAAAATCTACTGGAACAAAATGATTAATTAGATTATGTAGGCATAAATCGCAGTATAGGGATTATAAGTTAAAAAAAAACAAAAAAAACGTGGGGTGACAGAAACCCTTTAAGCGGTCTGTGTGAGAGAGGTGAAATCATGGGTTGAGGTCTGTGTGAGAGAGGGGGAACCATGGAGAGCGGTCTGTGTGAGAGAGGGGGAACCATGGGGAGTGGTCTGTGTGAGAGAGAGGAAACCATGGGGAGTGATCTGTGTGAGAGAGGGGAACCATTGGGAGCGGTCTGTGTGATAGAGGGGGAACCATGGGGAGCGGTCTGTGTGAGGGGGGGAACCATGGGGAGCGGTCTGTGTGAGAGAGGGGGAACCATGGGGAGTGGTCTGTGTGAGAGAGGGGAACATGGGGAGCGTTCTGTGTGAGAGAGGGGGAACCATGAGGAGCAGACTGTGTGAGAGAGGGGGAACCATGGGGAGCGGTCTGTGTGAGAGAGGGGGAACCATGGGGAGCGGCCTGTGTGAGAGAGCGGGAACCATGGGGAGCGGTCTGTGTGAGAGAGGGGGAACCATGAGGAGTGATCTGTGTGAGAGAGGGGGAACCATGGAGAGCGGTCTGTGTGAGAGAGGGGGAACCATGGGGAGTGGTCTGTGTGAGAGAGAGGAAACCATGGGGAGTGATCTGTGTGAGAGAGGGGGAACCATGGGGAGCGGTCTGTGTGAGAGAGGGGGAACCATGGGGAGCGGTCTGTGTGAGAGAGGGGGAACCATGGGGAGCAGTCTGTGTGAGAGAGGGGGAACCATGGGGAGCAGTCTGTGTGAGAGAGGGGGAACCATGGGGAGCAGTCTGTGTGAGAGAGGGGGAACCATGGGGAGCGGTCTGTGTGAGAGAGAGGGGGAACCATGGGGAGCGGTCTGTGTGAGAGAGAGGAACCATGGGGAGCGGTCTGTGTGAGAGAGGGGGAACCATGGGGAGCGGTCTTGGTGTGAGGGGGGGAACCATGGGGAGCGATCTGTGTGAGAGAGGGGGAACCATGGGGAGCGGTCTGTGTGAGAGAGAGGGAACCATGGGGAGCGGTCTGTGTGAGAGAGGGGGAACCATGGGGAGCGGTCTGTGTGAGAGAGGGGGAACCATGGGGAGCAGTCTGTGTGAGAGAGAGGAACCATGGGGAGCGGTCTGTGTGAGAGAGGGGGAACCATGGGGAGCGGTCTGTGTGAGAGGGGGGGGGCACTGGGAGCGGTTTTACCCATTTCCTTCTGGTCTCTGCTGAGAGAGGGGGAACCATGGGGAGCGGTCTGTGTGAGAGAGAGGGAACCATGGGGAGCGGTCTGTGTGAGAGAGGGGGAACCATGGGGAGCGGTCTGTGTGAGAGAGGGGGAACCATGGGGAGCAGTCTGTGTGAGAGAGAGGAACCATGGGGAGCGGTCTGTGTGAGAGAGGGGGAACCATGGGGAGCGGTCTGTGTGAGAGAGAGGGAACCATGGGGAGCGGTCTGTGTGAGAGAGGGGGAACCATGGGGAGCGGTCTGTGTGAGAGAGGGGGAACCATGGGGAGCAGTCTGTGTGAGAGAGAGGAACCATGGGGAGAGGTCTGTGTGAGAGAGAGGGGGAACCATGGGGAGCGGTCTGTGTGAGAGAGGAGGAACCATGGTGAGCGGTCTGTGTGAGAGAGGGGGAACCATGGGGAGCGGTCTGTGTGAGAGAGGAGGAACCATGGGGAGCGGTCTGTGTGACAGAGGGGGAACCATGGGGAGCGGTCTGTGTGAGAGAGAGGGGGAACCATGGGGAGCGGTCTATGTGAGAGAGGGGGAACCATGGGGAGCAGTCTGTGTGAGAGAGAGGAACCATGGGGAGCGGTCTGTGTGAGAGAGAGGGGGAACCATGGGGAGCGGTCTGTGTGAGAGAGGAGGAACCATGGTGAGCGGTCTGTGTGAGAGAGGGGGAACCATGGGGAGCGGTCTATGTGAGAGAGGGGGAACCATGGGGAGCAGTCTGTGTGAGAGAGAGGAACCATGGGGAGCGGTCTGTGTGTGAGAGAGGGGGAACCATGGGGAGCGGTCTGTGTGAGAGAGAGGAACCATGGGGAGCGGTCTGTGTGTGAGAGAGAAGGAACCATGGGGAGCGGTCTGTGTGAGAGAGGAGGAACCATGGTGAGCGGTCTGTGTGAGAGAGGGGGAACCATGGGGAGCGGTCTATGTGAGAGAGGGGGAACCATGGGGAGCAGTCTGTGTGAGAGAGAGGAACCATGGGGAGCGGTCTGTGTGAGAGAGAGGGGGAACCATGGGGAGCGGTCTGTGTGAGAGAGGAGGAACCATGGGGAGCGATCTGTGTGAGAGAGGGGGGACCATGGGGAGCGGTCTGTGTGAGAGAGGGGGAACCATGGGGAGCGGTCTGTGTGAGGGGGGGAACCATGGGGAGCGGTCTGTGTGAGAGAGGGGGAACCATGGGGAGCGGTCTGTGTGAGAGAGGAGGAACCATGGAGAGCGGTCTGTGTGAGAGAGGGGGAACCATGGGGAGTGGTCTGTGTGAGAGAGAGGAAACCATGGGGAGTGATCTGTGTGAGAGAGGGGAACCATGGGGAGCGGTCTGTGTGAGAGAGGGGGAACCATGGGGAGCAGTCTGTGTGAGAGAGAGGAACCATGGGGAGCGGTCTGTGTGAGAGAGGGGGAACCATGGGGAGCGGTCTGTGTGAGAGAGGGGGAACCATGGGGAGCGGTCTGTGTGAGAGGGGGGGGGCACTGGGAGCGGTTTTACCCATTTCCTTCTGGTCTCTGCTGTATGATGGAAGAGACTACACTAAATTATCTCTATCCCCCCCAAAAAAAAAAAAAACAGAACACTTAGCTAATTTTCACCACGACTAATCTCAGATTCACACGTGACCTAAACCTCTCATGAACCCATACATTCTAGGCATTACCTATCTGCAGACATTATACTCTGACTACAGGACCTTTGATGATGTCATGGTCATGTGATCAGTCACATAAGGGAGGAGTAAAGCAGTAAAGGCTTTTCACTTTTTATCAATTCCAGTCATGTGACCAGTATGACATCTTCCAAGGTCCTACAGCCACTAAACATTACCTCCATCTCATGTACCTGATCACATGACTGTGACATCATCGCAGGTCCTGCAGCCCCAGGAGGTGAGATCTGCAGGTCAGTTATTGGTCTTGGTTCTGGGTTTATTAGAATGGAGCGGTTCTATAGGTGATATATAGTGTTGATCGAGCACCCGAGTATAATGGAAGTAAATGGGAGAACCCGTGCATTAAACCAGGCACCTGCTGCTCTGAAAAGGTTCATAGGAAAATGTCAGAAATTTATGGAAACACCACCGAAATGGTTCTTAGCTAGCATGGGGAGGACGTCTGGATGCATCTTGGACTCCCAGGTCGCTGCTGGGAACGGTGTTGTCCGAGTATTACGCCACTTTTACAGACTGACAATAATACACAGAAAACCGAGGAAAAAATTGATTTTGGAGGAAAAATTGTTATAAAACGTTCTTTCCTGTATATAAAGTGCAAGTGCTACCAAAAATTACAAGGAAGAGGCACTCCGATACAACCTGTATATCACATAAAGGAGGGCCTCATCCACATTGTGGTACAGTTGTTCAGGTAGTGGGACTCCTACACTCATAAAGCCTATGCACTAAGTGAAAGGGCTGCCAGAAATTACATGGAACCTGCACTCCAAAACACCCTTTATTACACATAAAGGAGGGCATCATACATAGCCTTGAAAAATTATTATTGATGGCCTGCTGGTGACCCTCAAAAACATTTGGAGCAAGGGCCTGCTGATCTGACCATCTAAAACCTTAGGGGCGAGGGCCTGCTGCCACTTTGGTGACTCTAGATAACCTGGGGACGATCGCACGTCCCCGTGACAATGACGATCTATTCGGATGTCTGCCTTATCAACTCTTGATGTTATTTTCAGCCCAAACCATGGTGACCATGGGTAACGGGGGAATTATGGTTTGATTCCGGACAGGGAGCCTAAGAAACAGCTACGGCTACCACATCCAAGCAAGGCAGCATGCGCGCAAATTACCTATTAGGTATAATTAGGTGCGGGCCTGCAGGTGAGCTGACCCTGTAAAAGATTTTAGGTGCAGGCCTCCTGGTGAGCTGACCCTGTAAAAGATTTTAGGTGCAGGCCTGCAGGTGAGCGGACCGTGTAATAGATTTTAGGTGCGGGCCTGCTGGTGAGCTGACGCGCTAAAACATTATATGCGAGGGTATCATTCGTTTTTTAGTAAAGGTCTAGGGTTAATGGACCTACTAGTGAATTATCTCAGTGGTCTCTAATTATATATATACTGAACTGAGTATGCCTTCTTATATTTAAGTTAAGATTTAGCTTTTATTAGTATCTTCTAAAAATAAGTGAGACAATAGAGTGTAATGAACTCCTGCGCTATATGGGGAGGGAGGATAGGGTCTATAAATGCGGAATAGGCCTAGTTAAGTTCCTAGTGTATAGGCGGGGGGTATTGGGGAGGAGGCTACTGATGAGGCTCAGTAACTCACCCTAAGTGCTCACCCTACTTGGCCTAGTCTTATGAGTATGAATACCTCAATGGCTGTAGTCGGGGCACTCGTCCTTAGAAGGACGACCCCCAGCCTCAGGACCCTCGGGCCTATACTATAATTCCCTATGCTCTTACCTCCCTAGTAGATCTTTTCTGTACCATCATCCGAGGCGTTTCGCCAGGTAGGGACTTGGCTCTTCAGGGATATGGATGTCGGGGCACCAAAGGCAGTGGCTGTGCACCTGTTTTCATCTCGCGGCAGTGGCAATCTAATCAGGCTCTTGCATCTCTTTTAAATGCGCGCCGCTCCACCCACAGTTAGGTTGACCAATAGGCCCCGTGCGCTCGCTGCGCATTGGTTACTCCCCCAACGATTACATGTCAAATCCAAACGGAGACACCGTGTCACGAGGTACCGCCTCCTTACAAGGCCGGGCTCGCTGTGCTCCGTTACTAGCCAGAAGTGACATGGTTCGTGGGCGTGATTGGTTGCTATGGAGACCTAGCACCACGTCCCCGGCTGATCCTCCGTACATCAAGACTTTGTTTATGATCACTACGTGTCATTTTGGGCTCGGCTTTGGTTTATATGCGAGGGCCTTCAGGTGAGCTGACCCTGTAAAATATTTGAGGTGCAGGCCTGCTGGTGAGCTGACCCTGTAAAAGATTTAAGGTGCAATCCTGCTGGTGAGCTGACCCTTTAAAACATTAAATGCGAGGACCTTCAGGTGAGCTGACCCTATAAAAAATTTGATGTCCGGGCCTGCTGGTGAGCTGACCCTCTAAAAAATTATATACGAGGGCCTGAAGGTGAGCTGACCCTGTAAAAGATTGTAGGTGAGGGCCTGCTTGTGAGCTGCCCCTCTAAAAAATTATATGCGAGGGCCTGCAGGTGAGCTGACCCTGTAAAACATTATATGCGAAGGCATTATATGTGACGAATAAGCATGTTGATATGATGGAAGAGTAGAAGGAGGATGAGAAAAGGAAGATTCAACCATATACCCTTGTTTGTGGTGGAAGGGGTACATGGGAATACAGTGCATTCAGTACATTATAAAAAAACACATGTAAAGTGCCTTTATGTTCAGCCGCTTTCCTCTGGTGATGTCAAGAAGTCATGGTCAATCCAGGCCTTGTTCATTTTTATATGAGTAAACCTGTCAGCATTTTCAGTTGACAGGCGGATACGCTTATCTGTTATAATGCCACCAGCAGCACTTAAAATACGCTCAGACAAAACGCTGGCGTCAGGGCCAACATCTCCAAAGTGTACAGCACAAGTTGGTGCCACGTGTCCAGCTTGGACACCCAGAAGTTGTAAGGCACTGAGGGATCACTGAGGACGCTGACACACTCTTCTATGTACTCCTTCACCATCTTCCCAAAACTTTCCCTCCTTGTGACACTAGGCCACGCATCAGGGTGAGGGTGCTGGAGGAGTGTCATGAAACTGTCCCAGGCTTTGGAGAGTGTTGCCCTGCCTCTGTTAGAACTGCTGTGTGTGCCCCTTGTCTCCCCTCCTCGGTTGCCCAAGGAACTACGTACTCTGCCGTCAGCGTTGTCAGCTGGAAATTTTTGGAGCAATTTTTCAACAAGGATCTTCTGGTATTGCACCGTTTTACTTGTCCTCTCCACCAGAGGAAACAGAGATGATAAGTACTCGGGGGTCGAGAAGGGTGAACACACAGTAATCCATGTTGTCTAAAATGTGTATAACGAGCGGGTCGCGGGAAAGGCAGCCATGTGTGCCAAAGTACCAACAGGCAAGACTTCGCTGTTGTTATCAGGAGGATCACTCTCAATCTCTTTATCCTCCTTTGCCCCCCCACACTGAACAGATGGAATTAAACTTCCATGGGTACTAACCTCTGTAGCGGAGGCAACCGTCTCTTGCTCCTCCTCCTCTTCATTGTCCAATTCGCGCTGAGAAAACAAACTGAGGGTGGTCTGGCCATCACCCAGTGTAATGTCTTCCCCCATTTTCACCTCTTCTACAGTACAGACCAAAAGTTTAGACACACCTTCTCATTCAAAGAGTTTTCTTTATTTTCATGACTATAAAAATTGTAGATTCACACTGAAGGCATCAAAACTATGAATTAACACATGTGGAATTATATACATAACAAATTAGTGTGAAACAAGTGAAAATATGTCATATTCTAGGTTCTTCAAAGTAGCCACCTTTTGCTTTGACTACTGCTTTGCACACTCTTGGCATTCTCTTTATGAGCTTCAAGAGGTAGTCAGGTGGTCTTCCAACAGTCTTGAAGGAGTTCCCAGAGATGTTTAGCACTTGTTGGCCCTTTTGCCTTCACTCTGCGGTCTAGCTCACCCCAAACCATCTCGATTGGGTTCAGGTCCTGTGACTGTGGAGGCCAGGTCATCTGACACAGCACCCCATCACTCTCCTTCATGGTCAAATAGCCCTTACACAGCCTGGAGGTGTGCTTGGGGTCATTGTCCTGTTGAAAAATAAATGATGGTCCAACTAAACGCAAACCGGATGGAATAGCATGCCGCTGCAAGATGCTGTGGTAGCCATGCCTTTAATTTTGAATAAATCCCCAACAGTGTCACCAGCAAAGCACCCCCACACCATAACACCTCCTCCTCCATGCTTCACGGAGGGAACCAGGCATGTAGAGTCCATCCGTTCACCTTTTCTGCGTCGCACAAAGACACGGTGGTTGGAACCAAAGATCTCAAATTTGGACTCATTCGACCAAAGCACAGATTTCCACTGGTCTAATGTCCATTCCTTGTGTTCTTTAGCCCAAACAAGTCTCTTCTGCTTGTTGCCTGTCCTTAGCAGTGGTTTCCTAGCAGATATTCTACCATGAAGGCCTGATTCACACAGTCTCCTCTTAACAGTTGTTCTAGAGATGTGTCTGCTGCTAGAACTCTGTGTGGCATTGACCTGGTCTCTAATCTGAACTGCTGTTAACCTGCGATTTCTGAGGCTGGTGACTCGGATGAATGTATCCTCCGCAGCAGAGGTGACTCTTGGTCTTCCTTTCCTGGGGCGGTCCGCATGTGAGCCAGTTTCTTTGTAGCGCTTGATGGTTTTTGTAACTGCACTTGGGGACACTTTTTAAAGTTTTCCCAATTTTTCGGACTGACTGACCTTCATTTCTTAAAGTAATGATGGCCACTCGTTTTTCTTTACTTAGCTGCTTTTTTCTTGCCATAATACAAATTCTAACCATCTATTCAGTAGGACTATCAGATGTGTATCCACCTGACTTCTCCACAACGCAACTGATGGTCCCAACCCCATTTATAAGGCAAGAAATCCCACTTATTAAACCTGACAGGGCACACCTGTAAAGTGAAGACCATTTCAGGTGACTACCTCTTGAAGCTCATCAAGAGAATGCCAAGAGTGTGCAAAGCAGTAATCAAAGCAAAAGGTGGCTACTTTGAAGAACCTAGAATATGACATATTTTCAGTTGTTTCACACTTTTTTGTTATGTATATAATTCCACATGTGTTAATTCATAGTTTTGATGCCTTCAGTGTGAATCTACAATTTTCATAGTCATGAAAATAAAGAAAACTCTTTGAATGAGAAGGTGTGTCTAAACTTTTGGTCTGTACTGTACGTGCAAAGCATCGGCCTTAATTGTGAGCAGCGAGTGTTTGAGTAGACACAGAAGTGGGATTGTTACGCTGATAATAGCGGCATCGCCGCTCACCATCTGTATTGATTCCTCAAAGTTTCTTAAAACCTCACAGAGGTCAGACATCCATGCCCACTTCTCGCTTGTGAATAGCGGAAGCTGACTGGAAAGGCGACGACCATGTTGCAGCTGGTATTCCACTACTGCCCTCTGCTGCTCACAAAGCCTGGCCAACATGTGGAACGCCCGAGTTCCAGCGCACGCTCACGTCGCACAACAGCCGTGAGCTGGCAATTTCAAGCGCTGCTGCAGTGTTGACAGACCGGCTGAAGCTGTCAGTGACTTGCAAAAATGTGCACACTCGCGGCACAACTTCACCAGTAGCTCAGGCAACTTGGGGTAGGTTTTGAGAAACCACTGAACCACAAGGTTGAACACGTGGGCTAGCATGCCTAGCCCATGTGTTCAACCTTGTGGTTCAAAGGTTTCTCAAAACCTACCCCAATGCAGATGTGTCTGAGCTTGCCGAGCTCCAAAGCCACCACCAAGTTACGATCATTATCAGACACAACCATGCCTAGTTCTAGGTTGAGTGGCGAGAGTGGTCTCTTATCCCCTGCCATAGCTCTGTGGCGGTGTGCTGTTTGTCCCCTAAGCATATCAGCTTGAGCACGGCCTGTTGCCGCTTCCCCACTGCAGTGCTACACTGCTTCCAGCTACCAAATGATGACTGACTGGTGCTGCACGCGGATAATTCAGAGGTGGAAGTGGAGGCGGAGGAGGAGAAGTGGGGGTTGGAGCCACTAACGTAGATGCTGGCGGAAACCCTGATGGAATTACAGATGTAGCAGGGTTAGCACTCAAGCTCTTAACTCAAATTTCTTAGCTCATCGCGTTTTCTTGAGACAAAAGCCGTTAAAAAGCAATTGAAGGTGTTTGCTTAACGCATTTAGTTTAGATAACACGTCTCATAAATCATGAGTGTTAATTCTACTACATCCGTAGAGCCCGCAATCCTTGGCGTTGGTAGCACCTGTGCCATCCCAGGATACGACTCGCTCCTGGCCTCCAAAACGTTAACCCAGTGTGCCGTCAGGGAAATGTAGCATCCCTGGCCAAATGCACTTGTCCATGTGTCCATGGTTAAGTGGACCTTGCCAGTAACTGCATTGGTCAGGGCACGTGGGACACATGTTGGTGTAAGGCGGGCACGGCAAACCATGAAAAAAGGTGGTGGTTGGGGACTGCGTAACGAGGGACGGCCGCCGACATCAGGATGCGGAAGGCCTCAGTGTCCACAAGCCTAAATGGCATCACTTCCAAGGCCAGTAATTTTGTGCTATGGCCTGTGGGTGGGTGGCTGGGTATTTGCGCGCGCGCGTGCGTTCAAATGCATGGGTTAAGGACATTTGTACGCTGCACTGGGACACGGAAGTTTATGTGGTCTTAGATGCTGCTTGCGAAGGTCCAGGTGCAGGGCGGGATGCATCCGGGTTTGTGCCTTTGACAGAGGATTGGCCAGCACGTAACACAGGGGAAGAGGATGCAGTGGTGTGACCCGCAGACACAGATTGTGGACCCAGGCGTTTATCCCACTTATTACGGTGCTTGGATGCCATGTGGTAGATCATGCTGGTGGTGAGGTTACTAGTGTTCACTTCCCCGGCTCATTTTCGTGTGGCACAGGTTGCAAATTACTATTCTTTTGTCGTCCGCACTTTTCTCAAAAAGCGCCATATTGCGGAACATCTACTCCTTGGCAAAAGAAGATTTCTGCAAGGGGTTGCGCCTGTGTGGTGTGGCCCGCCTTCTCCCTTTTGCCACCCCACTGCATCTTCCAGCATGTTGCAGTGCTGCAGATCCCTCCCCCTCTGTACTGCTGTCCTCGCTCGGCTTTCCACCTTCCCAGGTTGGGTCAGTGACCTCATCGTCCACCACCTCCTCTTCCACTTCCTCACTGTGATCATCCTCCTGATTTTTTGATCTAACCACAACCTCAGTGATTAACAACTGTGTCTCATCCTCTTCATTAACCTCTTGAGACAGTAATTGCGGTTGACTCATTGGCAACTGTGTCTCATCATCATCATCATCCACCTCATTAAACACTAATTGCCGTTCCCCACCATCATGTTCTTGTGACTGTGGATGTACAAGAGGTTGGGAATCAGGGCACAAGATCTCATGTCCCTGTTCAAGAGTGCTTGGCGAGAGGGCCAAATCATTCATTGCCGAGTAATGGCAATGAAAAGAGGTCCTCGGAATATCCAAGTGTGGATCACTTGTTTGGCCAGACTGTAAATGGTGGGATGAAGAAGGATCAGGGTGAGGATTGTGTTGACCAGACTCCTGGCTACTGAGACCGGACTTGGTGGAAGACATGGTGGTGCTTAACCGACTGGAAGCATTATCTGCTGCAATGCAACCGACCACCTGGTCGCACTGGTCTGACTTCAAGAGTGGTGTCCTGCGCCGCCCTGTAGACTGGGACATGAAGCTAGGTATCGTAGATTATTGTTTTTCTTGTGCTCTGGCAGCAGGCACTGTTTCTCCGCGCCCAAGGCCACGGCCTCTGCGTTCACAATCAGCATCACGGCCACTTCCCTGTCCCTTACTGCTCGCCTTCTTCATTTTAAATGTGATATATGCTTGAAAGTCTGTCACACGTATAGTAGCGTAGGATTTGGAAATGTATGTGCAAAAAATTTTACAAAGGTATTTGTGATGAGGAAACGTTACACAGGACAGGTACCACAAGTAATGTCATATGGAAAAAGTGCACTGGATGTCACTGATATTTTAGGGATGCGCACAATTTACACAGGAGATGTGGAGCGAATAATTTAACTGTCCGCAGAGGCCTAATACACGTCAGCTCTCCCTCACTTAGAATGAGCCGAACACGCATCATCAGGTGCTATATAGCACCCAATGACGCGTTCTGGACAGTCAATCACTGTAATGCCAGTAGTCATGTAAGATGTTCTTCTAAACACAAATTTGCTTTCAATCCTTAATGTTTCCCTCAGGTTCTCTAGTTTTTAATGACCCACCAAGGATGGAGAAGGACAGAGACCTCATGGCTGCGATGATATTAGACCTCACCCTGGAGATCATCTCCTTGATAACTGGAGAGGTGAAAGCTTCACATGACGTCACTCTTATCTCTAGTAATAAAACAGGGAAATGTCTGGAAAGGTGAAGGATTCTTAGAATCTCTGTAGTGATCGGCGTCTCCCCATACACAGGATTACACAGTAGTGAAGAAGTCGTCTGGTGAGTGTGTGACACCCCGTGTGTCAGGAGGACGGAGCAGGACCCAGAGCCCCATCACCGAGCCTCCACCTCATTCCCTGATACATGGGCAGAAGCTCCTAGAACTTACCACCAGGATCACTGAGCTGCTGAGCGGAGAGGTGAGCGCTGCTGGGGATGCTGGGACATCATACAATAACGCCAAGGGAGGGGTCTGGTAATGACTGTGTCCTTGTGTTGTCAGGTTCCTATAAGGTGTCAGGATGTCGCTGTCTATTTCTCCATGGAGGAGTGGGAGTATTTAGAAGAACACAAGGATCTGTGCAAGGACGCCATGATGGAGAATCACCAGTCCCTCACATCACCGGGTAAGAGGAGACCTTCCATGACTGTAGAGAAGAGAACAGTTTTGAGGGTCATATTCCTCCATCATCTGATCATCACATATAGACAATGTATTCAGTCACTGTGTGTATTTCCTACAGATGGATCCAGACAGAGAAATCCTCCAGAGAGATGTCCCAGTCCTCAGTATTCCCAGGACTGTCCAGAGGAGAAACCAAATGTCCCACTGGATCATCAGGTAGATGAAGCTGAGGTTTCTACAAATCCTCTATAGACTGATGTAATGGAGCTTTCTACTGACCTCCCCCAGCAGCAGTGGAGTATACTGTACTCTCCGTCTACTGACCTCCCCCAGCAGCAGTGGAGTATACTGTACTCTCCATCTACTGACCTCCTCCAGCAGCAGTGGAGTATACTGTACTCTCCGTCTACTGACCTCCCCCAGCAGCAGTGGAGTATACTGTACTCTCCATCTACTGACCTCCCCCAGCAGCAGTGGAGTATACTGTACTCTCCGTCTACTGACCTCCCCCAGCAGCAGTGGAGTATACTGTACTCTCCATCTACTGACCTCCCCCAGCAGCAGTGGAGTATACTGTACTCTCCATCTACTGACCTCCCCCAGCAGCAGTGGAGTATACTGTACGCTCCATCTACTGACCTCCCCCAGCAGCAGTGGAGTATACTGTACGCTCCATCTACTGACCTCCCCCAGCAGCAGTGGAGTATACTGTACTCTCCATATACTGACCTCCCCCAGCAGCAGTGGACTATACTGTACTCTCCATCTACTGACCTCCCCCAGCAGCAGTGGAGTATACTGTACGCTCCGTCTACTGACCTCCCCCAGCAGCAGTGGAGTATACTGTACTCTCCATCTACTGACCTCCCCCAGCAGCAGTGGAGTATACTGTACTCTCCATCTACTGACCTCCCCCAGCAGCAGTGGAGTATACTGTACGCTCCGTCTACTGACCTCCCCCAGCAGCAGTGGAGTATACTGTACTCTCCATCTACTGACCTCCCCCAGCAGCAGTGGAGTATACTGTACTCTCCATCTACTGACCTCCCCCAGCAGCAGTGGAGTATACTGTACGCTCCGTCTACTGTCCTCCCCCAGCAGCAGTGGAGTATACTGTACTCTCCATCTACTGACCTCCCCCAGCAGCAGTGGAGTATACTGTACTCTCCATCTACTGACCTCCCCCAGCAGCAGTGGAGTATACTGTACGCTCCATCTACTGACCTCCCCCAGCAGCAGTGGAGTATACTGTACGCTCCATCTACTGACCTCCCCCAGCAGCGGTGGAGTATACTATACTCTCCATCTACTGACCTCCCCCAGCAGCAGTGGAGTATACTGTACTCTCCGTCTACTGACCCCCCCCCAGCAGCAGTGGAGTATACTGTACGCTACTGCATCTGGTTATTGGTGGCTGAAAATGGTTTCTGGTTTCATAAAAGATTGTGATAAAAGGAATCTGTCACCTTGAATAATCATGAGTAATACTGCTGACACTGACCTCCGATGAGTATTCCCTTTAAAGGGGCTTCCCAAGGCTTAAGCTTATCACCAGTCCACAGAATAGGCCATAAGTGTCTAGTCTGTGAAGGTCCAACTTGTGACTCCCACCGATCATTAGAAGAGGATTCCCATATTTCCTTTATAAATGGAGCAGAGGTCGAGTATGCAAGCTACCGCTCCATTCAGAGTCTGTGGGACTGCCAAAGAGAAGTAAGTGCAGCACTTGGCTATCTCCAGCAGCCCTATAGAGCTGAATGAAGCAGCAGTGCACCCCCCAACGATCAGACACTTGTCACCTATTGTGTTTAAATCCTAGGGCTACCCCTTTAAACCTCCAACTTTTTAGACATCCACTTGGCAATTGACATTCAATGTGGATTAAATTGTAGACTAACAGCACAATGCCAGTCAGCTGCTTCTAAGGCAGAATGCTGTATTTACAGAGTATGATGAGCGCAGCCCCATCTAAAATATGTACTTCAGTTTTAAAGGGATTATCTTACCTGAGACATTGGTGGCACATCACTCAAGAACGGAGCTCCCAAAGTGAAGGAGAACACTCCGCAGATGCGCAACCGTCCTCCATTAATTTGTATGGGTGTGCTGTAAATAGCCAAGTGGCGCGCTCGACTATCTTAGGGAGTCCCATAGAAATGAATGGAGAGAGCACTGCGCAAGCGCTGCCACCGCTTCATTCACTTGTATTGAAGTGCCATAAATAGCCAAGCCAGTGTCCGGCTATTTTTGGCGCTACCATATAAATTATTAGCAGGCCGGCCGCACATACATGGTCCACTCCTGTTCACTTTTGGAGCTCCGTTCTAGAGATAGATGTGGGTCACACCTCCTAGACCCACACCTGTCTGACATTGGTGGCATAGCCTAGCGTTATGCCACCAATATCTCAGATGAGAAAACCCCTAATTGTGAAAAAAAGTCCAAAGATCAACAAAACTGATAAGAGGCCCGAGACCCTCAGTTTTGAGGGAATTTTTATTTAGTCTTGGGAGGAGATATCTAATGGGAGACCTGATAAAACTGTACAAATATAAGAATGTAAGAAGGTTCAGTCTCCAGCGCTGATAAAAGGCTTCTTCACTGTAAAAGCTGTGACATTATAGAATAATGTAAGAACCGGAGGTGATGAGCACAGCGCCCCCTCCAGGATAGGATCAGATCAATTCAAACCTTTCTGCTGATGTTTAAAACACTTGTCTGAATGTTGATCCTGTCTGACCGACACTTGAGGAGATCCTTCTCCTTTAGGGCAGATTGGTTCATGTCTTCTAGGGGTTTCTAACCGTCACCTGGATATAAGAGAAACTCCGGTTCCTTTTTCTGTTTTCTTCATGTCTTTAATGTTGGATCTTTGCAGGAAATGTCTGGTGAAATGACAAGTGGACTCGAAGACCCCGGATCAGAGTCTGTGAAAGGTTAGAGCCCCCCTTTTTTATATATATAAATCTTGTTGACTGTAAATTCCTTTTGTTAATGACAAAACTGATACAAAGTTCAGAGAAACCTCGTCCTCATCATTGTTATGAGTTATGTTTTAATTATGTCAAGTCCATATTTAATCTCCCTGGAGAGATGTGGGTGATAATCGCAATGTCCTCTGCCAAGGAGATCATCACTCGTCTCCTCGGCATTAATCACAGCTCACATGGAGGTGTTATCAGTTTATTTACTGATTGTATACTTATTTTCTGTACACGGTTATAGAGGCGGCCACATGACAGGGCACAGCGATCCCATGAACCCTGTCAATTAACCCCTCAGGTGTGGCACCTGAGAGGTTAATTAACCTGGTTCGGCGGATCGTATCGCCCCGCCGTTGAGGCTGGGTGCCGGCTGTGTGATACGGCCAGCACCCGCCGCCCACATTTGTATTCAGGGGTTAATTATATACATTGGTGGCGCAGTGGCCACAGCCCTTCCCCTCCTCCTCAGTATTACAATAACTGCCTAGAAACAACTGGACAATGCAAAAAAATATTGTTGCATCACACGATCATAGAGGAGGTCCCGAAAGACGTCATAGATGACATTTTGGAATGCTGCAGGAGTGTTACAGAGGCCAAAGGGCATGACTAAATACTCATAGTGCTTTTCAGGAGTGTTGAATGCCATCCACCACTAGTCACCCACACGTATTCAAATCAAATTATAGGCCCCACCGAGTTCCAACTTTGGGAAGATTCTGGATCTATGAATCCTATCAAAAAGCCAAGGGACCAGAGGCAGGGGACATTTATTCTTCACATGTATTCTTGTAATTTTGTTAAATCGCTGATAATCAACGCAGGACCGCAGAGAACCATCCTGGATAGTCTTGGCCACTAGGAGGCATGGTGCCAGACCGGAGCCCAATCAGTCATAGGATCTGTGTGGTGACTACCTTCCGTTTTATCAAAAATATACACGTAGCTGGCATGAACCATGGCCCAGTAGATTCTGGGGAGCCTATGGAGTCCAGGGTGGTCGCTCAGAAGCCAAGCAGCAGAAACGACAGTCATCCCCAGTGCAAAATCCCAGAAGGAGGATACTAGTAGAAACAGACAGGACATAGGATATTTTCTGTGAGCACGACTCTCATTTGGAGATCCATGGGCACGCTGACATTTCATGGATTCCATAAGTGTCATCCCATTGATAGATGTGACTACTAAAGGCCTCTCCAACTGCTTGGAAGGGATATGGTATTGGGATACCAAGGCCTGATGCAGGAGTCCAGGAAGGCCTGTAAGGTAAACCAAATTTCACTGCATGGTAAGGACACAGGGAATATCAGCTTCAGGAAGAACTTGACTTTGTCCATCCAATCAACCCTAGGCACTGGGGTTTCCCATGAAGAGGGAACAGGCTCTTTGCAATATAAGCACAGTACAGTCACTGATGCACCTATGCAGATGATCCTCTTTGGACAGCTTGACTTTGTCCAATTGCTTGGGTTTTGGAGGAGGAAACGAAGAAGGTAGCATGGGCCTTTGAAAAGAAGATGCCAGCCGAGGAACTCTGCTTTCACATGCTGACAGCTTGAGGCGCTCTTTGAAGCAGAGATCGATTCAAGCGGCCAGGATAATTATATTGTCTATGGTAGAGAGTGCCTCTTCACCTGCCAATTCATTCATATTATGCCCTGACAAACCTCTCCAGAAAGCAGCAGTTCAGAGCCAAGGATGCAGAACTGTATGGCATACTGTTCCAGAGTGAAGCTGCCCTGACAGAGGTGCGGGAGTGAAGAGGCCACAGAGGTGGCATGACAGGCTCCTCGAAGACCTTGTGGAAGGTGGCCAAAAGTCCTAAAGATTATAGATCAGTTGGCCAATTTGCTTACAGAGGGGGATAGCCTAGGCAAGGGCTTCTCCAGAGATGAGGCAAACCAGGAATGTTACATTGGACCAGTCTATAGGAAACTGATGAGCCTGCAACTCAAATTGAATAGTACACTGGTTCAAGAAGTGTGAGGGTAGTGAAAGGTGCAGGCTGGAAGCAAACTGGTGGAGGTGGTTGTGCAGACACATTGGCTGAAGGTAGCAGCACAGGAGCTGCAGGAGTCTAAGTGGGCTAAGATAGAATTGAGATACTGCAGAAGCTGCTCTTGGCATCCATGTTGACTAGTCAACTTCCTAAATATTTTAGGCAGTCTGATCTTAGATTAGCCAGTAGGATCCAGGCAAACTGTTAAGCAGCAGATGTGGATCTCTGTGGTCTAAAAACAGTTTGGTTTAGGGTTACGCCTCAAGTAATCTACAGTAAATGGCCCCTCTGATATTCAATATTTCACAATATACAGGGGTTTGGATTTTGGAGCAGGGGAACCACCAGGCCACTATCTCCTGAAGTAGTCCCTGTTCAGTGACTGTTGACCCACACAGGTCAAGAGACACCTGTGCTGAGCACTGAGGGATCAGGCAAAACCATAGTTGGTAATAGGCCAAGGTCGGGACAGGCAGAGTATGTGCAATCCAATAAACAGTCCAAAGTCAGGATAGGTAGCTGAGGGTCACTATGGAGATTAGAGAGAGGCCAGAGTATGTGCAATCCAATAAACAGACAGAAGTCAGTACACGGGCAGACAAACGTATAACAGCATACCTAGCGGACTAGACTCTATTGCTCAGGCACTTACCGACAGCGGAAGGTGACTAAAGTTCCTCACAATGGCTAGCCATTGACTGTTAATGATTAGGGTATGCATGCACTAGCCCTTTAAAAGCTGGAGGTAGCATGCCTGCACTCCACAGTAAGAGTGAGAGAGGCCTGGCCAATCTATTCCAGTGGCATGGCCCACCCGGAAGGAGGGGAAAGCGGGAGGATTGTTAATTTTTGTCTGGTCCTAGGTGCCTGAAAGGGACTTGGCTGGATCCATTCGTATCTCCTAATTTAAAGGGATTAGAGATTATTCTGGATTACGTTATTACTATACCTATTTACACATGAAAAATGAAAGCTCTTCGCACACATTTTTGATCAAACGTGTTTGTCGGGGTTCCCTGATCATAAATACATGGTGTGATTTTTGAAAACCCTCAATCTGATGTCAGAGGCAACCATCCATTAACACCTCCTTGTCAACTGAACACCATGATTTCATTCCTATAGGCTTTTTTTAAGCTGGCCATATACGTTATACTTTTGTCGGATAAACCTGTCAAGAACCGTGGGTTCGGCTGGCACACTAATGTCTGTGGAAAGTTCCTGACTCCCCTGGAAATGTCCCATTTTCTCCCAATCCATATATTCACCTGGGAGATAAGCCACCTTTAGAACTGTCTGGCAGCAGCTTGCTCCGCGCTCCTATGGTGTACACAGACATTTTTTGCTGAGCCGAATTTGTGTGTGTATGGGGGAAACGGCTGTCTGCCGAACGAAGCTTAGACTTAACCCCTTTAAGTCTTTTATCTGGAACTCTTTGTCAGGAAATATCTGTCCATGGATGTTTGATATGAGTTTGATTAACCTGGTTAAAACCTAACTCATAATATGTGTCTATATATTTGTTTCACATATATGTTCATGCTGCATTTGCCTCCATTAATATCCGTTATATAGATACTATGCTTTGAGATAATAAGAAAATATTTATTTTTCCAGGTGAGGATGAGACGAGAGACTCCCATGAACATCTCCTTTTAGCTGAAGAAGTAGAAGATAACAAGGTCACACAAGCTAATTTAATAAATGCTAATGTACCCTTAGACCTTCACAGTGGAGATCTATCCACCAGTACCGTTGGTCACAAGTATCTTTTGTCCAATCAATCACTGAGTCAATCACAGAATCGGTCTAAACAATCTGTGCATGAAATAATTGACAAAGATAAAAGACCACTTTTAGCTTCAGAATGTGAAAAGTATTTTAGTCAGAAATCAAAACTTATGGAGCGTCAAAGAATTCACACACTGGAGAAGCCATTTTTATGTTCAGAATGCGGGAAATGTTTTGGTCTGAAATCAAACCTTGTGAAACATCGAAGAATTCACACAGGGGAGAAGCCATTTTCATGTTCGGAATGTGGGAAATGTTTTGCAAAGAATTCACATGTTGTGGAACATCTAAGAACTCACACAGGGGAGAAGCCGTTTTCATGTTCGGAATGTGGGAAATGTTTTAGTCGAAAATCGGTTCTTAAAGAACATCAGAGAATTCACACGGGAGAGAAGCCATATTCATGTCCTGAATGTGGGAAATGTTTTTGCCAGAAATCAGGCCTTTTGGAACATCAAAAAACTCACACAGGAGAGAAGCCATTTTCATGTTCAGAATGTGGGAAATGTTTTAGTCTGAAATCGTGTCTTGTTTCTCATCAGAGAACTCATACAGGGGAGAAGCCATTTTCATGTTCAGAATGTGGCAAACGTTTCGGCTATAAACCGGATCTGGTTGTACATCAAAGAACTCACACAGGGGAGAAACCGTTTTCATGTCCTGAATGTGAGAAATGTTTTAGTCAGAAAAGAAATCTTGTGAAACATCGAAGAATCCACACAGGGGAGAAGCCATTTTCATGTTTAGAATGTGGGAAATGTTTTAGACTCAAGTCGATTCTTCTTTACCATCAGAGAACTCACACAGCGGAGTAGCCATTTCATGTCCTGAATGTGGAAAATGTTTTGGCCAGAAATCAAGCCTTGTAGAACATCGAAGAATTCACACAGGGGAGAAGCCATTTTCATGTCCTGAATGTGGGAAATGTTGATGCCAGAAATCAGGCATTTTGGAACATCAAAGAACTCACATAGGAGAGAAGCCATTTTCATGTTCAGAATGTGGGAAATGTTTTGATTCTCTCCTATTTCCGTGTGCTACTGTAGGAGATATTTTAGACAGAAATCAAATGTTAGAAAACATCTAAAAGTTTACACAGGATAGAGGCCATTTTAATGTTCTGAATTAGCAAAAATTTTTACACACAGAACAGATTTTGCTAAACATTGAAGAACTCGCACAGGTGCAACGTAAGAACTGTTGCAGGTGTTTGCTTTATTTTTAGGACCTGCTGCCTAAGGATGCCTTCTGTTGTACAAATATACTCCTTATGGTATAGCAGAACTGTATAGGCAGATGTCCACAGAAAACCAGAGGCACGCTATTGCAACACTGATCGTTTAGACAACGCCACTATGTCCGCATGATCAGTACTGTGGCTGTAACACATACAATGCTTTCAGGAAGTCTTCAGATCATTTCTTTTTTTTTTTTTTTCATTAAGCTGTGGCCTTGTGCTAAAATTAAAAATAAATCCAGTTGTTCCCCGTCATTCTGCACTCCTTACCGCATAATTAAAAAAGTTCAAACAGAATGTTAGAATTCTTAGCTAACTTAGTGAAAGGGAAAAGCTAAAATTTTGCATTGATATAAGTATTCAGACCCTTTACTCAGGACGTAGTTGAAGCCCCTTTGGCAGCAATTACAGCCTACAATCTTCTTGGGTATGATGCCAAAAGGTTTGCACACCAGGATTTGGGGATTTTTTGCCGTTCTTCTCTGCAGATTCTCTCAAGCTCTGTGAGATTGGATGGGGAGCCATTTTCAGGTCTCTCCAGAAATGTTCCCTTAGGTTCAGGGTTCTGGCTGGGCCACTTAAAAACATTTAGAAAGTTGTCCCTAAGCCGCTCCTGTGTTGTCTTGGATGTGTGCTTTGAGTAATTGTCTTGTTGGAAGGTGACCCATCAATCCCAGGCTAAGATCCAGGTCCACGTTTCTATTAAGAATATCTCTGGACTTTGCTCCATTCAGCTTTACCTCAACCTTGACCAGTCTACCTGTCCCAGCTGCTGACCCTCCCCCCCCCCCCCTCCTCCCCAGTATGATGCTGCCATCACCATTCTTTAATGTAGGGATGTATTGGGCAGATGATCAGCAGTGCCTGGTTTCCTCTAGACATGACGCTTAGAATTAAGGGCAAACAGTTTCCATCTTGGTTTCATCAAACCAGAGAATCTTGTTTTTCACAGTCTGAGACTCCTTTTTTTTGTGTCTTTTACTGAGGAGAGGCTGCTTTGTGGCTACTCTACCATAAAGCCCAGATTGGTGCAGGCTGCAGTGATGGTTGACATTCTGGATGTTTCTCCCATCTGCCCACAGGATTTTTTTTATAGCAGATATGGATAAATGTTTCAACTCACCACATTCCTGGTTATACAGGTGCATCTCAATAAATTAGAATATCATTCAAAAGTAAATTTTTAAGTTATTTCACTAATTCAGTTCAAAAAGTGATATATTCTATAGGTTCATTACACACACAGTGATCTATTTCAAGCATTTAGTTCTTTTCATGTTGATGGCTATGGCTTACAGCTAATAAAACCCCAAAAATTAGCATCTCAGAAAATTAGAATATTATATAAGACCAAATAGAAAATTCATATTTTAATACAGAATTCTGTACTTGGTCGGGGCTCCTTTTGCATTAATTACTACATCACTGCAGCATGGCATGGAGGCGATCAGCCTGTGGCACAGCTGAGATGTTATGGAAGTGCAGGTTGCTTTGCAAGTGGCCTTCAGATCATCTGCATTGTTGGGTCTTCTGTCTATAATCTTCCCCTTGACAATACCCCATAGATTCTCTATGAGGTTTAGGTCAGGTGAGTTTGCTGACCAATCAAGCACAGTGATACCATGGCTACACTGACTTTGGACTTGATATAACATAGCGGACCTACACCAGCAGATGACATGGCTACCCAAACATCACTGACTGTGGAGACCTCTAGCAACTTGGATTGTGGCCTCTCCACTCTTCTTCCAGACTCTGGGACCTTGATTTCCAAATGAAATGCAAATTTACTTGCATCTGAAAACAGGACTTTGGACGATTGAGCAGCAGTCCAGTCCTTTTTCTCCTTAGCTAAGGTAAGACGCTTCTGACGTTGTCTCTGGTTCATGAGTGGTTTGACCCAAGAAATGTGACAGTTGTAGCCCATGTCCTAGACATGTCTGTGTGTGTGTGATGGCTCTTGAAGCACTAACTCTAGCCGCAGTCCACTCCTTGTGAATCTCCCCCAAATTCTTGAATGGCCTTTTCTTGACATTCCTTTCAAGGCTGTAGTTGTTGCTGTTGTTTGTGCACCTTTTGATAGCCACACTTTTCCTTCCACTCAATTTACCATTAATATGCTTGGATACAGCACTCTGTGAACAGCCAGCTTCTTTAGCAATGGCCTTTTGTGGATTGCCCTCCATGTTTAGGGTGACAATGACTCGAGAAGTCAGCGGTCTTCCCCATGAGTGTGTTGCCTACTGAACCAGACTGAGGTACCAAGCTTGGAAAACCTTTTTTAGGTGTTTTGTATTGATTAGCTGATTAGAGTGTGACTCCATGAATCTACAATATATAACTTTTTCACAATATTCTAATTCTCTGAGATACTGACTTTTGGGTTTTCATTAGTTGTAAGTAGAGTTGAGCGAACACCTGGATGTTCGGGTTCGAGAAGTTCGGCCGAACATCCCGGAAATGTTCGGGTTCGGGATCCGAACCCGATCCGAACTTCGTCCCGAACCCGAACCCCATTGAAGTCAATGGGGACCCGAACTTTTCGGCACTAAAAAGGCTGTAAAACAGCCCAGGAAAGAGCTAGAGGGCTGCAAAAGGCAGCAACATGTAGGTAAATCCCCTGCAAACAAATGTGGATAGGGAAATGAATTAAAATAAAAATTAAATAAATAAAAATTAACCAAAATCAATTGGAGAGAGGTTCCATAGCAGAGAATCTGGCTTCCAGTCACCCACCACTGGAACAGTCCATTCTCAGATATTTAGGCCCCGGCACCCAGGCAGAGGAGAGAGGTCCCGTAACAGAGAATCTGTCTTCATGTCAGCAGAGAATTAGTCTGCATGTCATAGCAGAGAATGAGGCTTCACGTCAGCCACCACTGCAACAGTCCATTGGCATATATTTAGGCCCAGCACCCAGGCAGAGGAGGGAGGTCCCGTAACAGAGAATCTGTCTTCATGTCAGCAGAGAATTAGTCTGCATGTCATAGCAGAGAATGAGGCTTCACGTCAGCCACCACTGCAACAGTCCATTGGCATATATTTAGGCCCAGCACCCAGGCAGAGGAGAGAGGTCCCGTAACAGACAATCTGGCTTCATGTCAGCAGAGAATCAGTCTGCATGTCATAGCAGAGAATGAGGCTTCACGTCAGCCACCACTGCAACAGTCCATTGGCATATATTTAGGCCCAGCACACACACAGGCAGAGGAGAGAGGTCCCGTAACAGAGAATCTGGCTTCATGTCAGCAGAGAATCAGTCTGCATGTCATAGCAGAGAATGAGGCTTCACGTCACCCACCACTGCAACAGTCCATTGTCATAAATTTAGGCCCAGCACTAGTGTTGAGCGGCATGTCCCATATTCGAATTCGCGAAATTTTGTGAATATTCGAAAGAATATTCGTAAAATATTCGCGATTATTCAAATTCGTTATTATTTCGCATGTGCGATAATTCGAATTTTCGCATCGCATAATACATATGCTATGCAAAATTCACATGTGCGCTAATGAAATCGCCTTACGAAGATTCGCAACTCAATTCAATCACTAATGTATGAATGCAATGGCCTTTGCCTCTGTTCTGGGACAAGTGTAGATATTCGCATGTGCGCTAATAAAATCGCCTTACGAAGATTCGCACCTCAATCACTTTCTAGGGAATGTGAGACTTTTGGGAATCAATCGAGATACAGTGGGGGGTGATGACAGTAGTTGACAGAGTACAGATCAATGTAATCTGTAAGGTGGAAAGTAAAATAAAAAATACGAATATTCGTAAATCGAATTTTACGAAGTTCTACGTATTCGCGAATATGGTGCTATACTATATGAATGCACAGGCCTTTGCCTCTCTGTTCTGGGGACAAGTGTAGATATTTGCATTTGCGTTAATAAAATCGCCTTACGAAGATTCGCAGCTCAATTCAATCACTAATGTATGAATGCAAAGCCCTTTGCCTCTGTTCTGGGACAAGTGTAGATATTCGCATGTGCGCTAATAAAATCGCCTTACGAAGATTCGCAACTCAATTCACTAATGTATGAATGCAAAGCCCTTTGCCTCTGTTCTGGGACGTGCCGATATTCGCATGTGCGCTAATAAAATCGCCTTACGAAGATTCGCGCCTCAATCACTTTCTAGGCAATGTGAGTAAGATCTGAGCTGTTGGACCTTTGGGAAACAATCAATTATATGTGTACTGTAATTTTGTGGGGGGGGGAAAAAAACAAAAAACGAATATTCGTTTTTACGAATATATAGCACTATATTCAAAATATTCGCGAAATCGCGAAGTTGCGATATTCGCGAAAAAAATTTGCTTTTCGAATATTCGCGCTTAACACTACCCAGCACCCAGGCAGAGGAGAGAGGTCCCGTAACAGAGAATCTGGCTTCATGTCAGCAGAGAATCAGTCTGCATGTCATAGCAGAGAATGAGGCTTCACGTCAGCCACCACTGCAACAGTCCATTGGCATATATTTAGGCCCAGCACCCAGGCAGAGGAGGGAGGTCCCGTAACAGAGAATCTGTCTTCATGTCAGCAGAGAATTAGTCTGCATGTCATAGCAGAGAATGAGGCTTCACGTCAGCCACCACTGCAACAGTCCATTGGCATATATTTAGGCCCAGCACACACACAGGCAGAGGAGAGAGGTCCCGTAACAGAGAATCTGGCTTCATGTCAGCAGAGAATCAGTCTGCATGTCATAGCAGAGAATGAGGCTTCACGTCAGCCACCACTGCAACAGTCCATTGGCATATATTTAGGCCCAGAACCCAGGCAGAGGAGAAAGGTCCCGTAACAGACAATCTGGCTTCATGTCAGCAGAGAATCAGTCTTCATATCATAGCAGAGAATCAGGCTTCACGTCACCCACCACTGTAAGAGTCAATTTTCATAAATTTAGGCCCAGAACCCAGGCAGAGGAGAAAGGTCCCGTAACAGACAATCTGGCTTCATGTCAGCAGAGAATCAGTCTTCATATCATAGCAGAGAATCAGGATTCACGTCACCCACCACTGTAAGAGTCAATTTTCATAAATTTAGGCCCAGAACCCAGGCAGAGGAGAAAGGTCCCGTAACAGACAATCTGGCTTCATGTCAGCAGAGAATCAGTCTTCATATCATAGCAGAGAATCAGGCTTCACGTCACCCACCACTGTAAGAGTCAATTTTCATAAATTTAGGCCTAGAACCCAGGCAGAGGAGAAAGGTCCCGTAACAGACAATCTGGCTTCATGTCAGCAGAGAATCAGTCTTCATATCATAGCAGAGAATCAGGCTTCACGTCACCCACCACTGTAAGAGTCAATTTTCATAAATTTAGGCCCAGAACCCAGGCAGAGGAGAAAGGTCCCGTAACAGACAATCTGGCTTCATGTCAGCAGAGAATCAGTCTTCATATCATAGCAGAGAATCAGGCTTCACGTCACCCACCACTGTAAGAGTCAATTTTCATAAATTTAGGCCTAGAACCCAGGCAGAGGAGAAAGGTCCCGTAACAGACAATCTGGCTTCATGTCAGCAGAGAATCAGTCTTCATATCATAGCAGAGAATCAGGCTTCACGTCACCCACCACTGTAAGAGTCAATTTTCATAAATTTAGGCCCAGAACCCAGGCAGAGGAGAAAGGTCCCGTAACAGACAATCTGGCTTCATGTCAGCAGAGAATCAGTCTTCATATCATAGCAGAGAATCAGGCTTCACGTCACCCACCACTGTAAGAGTCAATTTTCATAAATTTAGGCCCAGAACCCAGGCAGAGGAGAAAGGTCCCGTAACAGACAATCTGGCTTCATGTCAGCAGAGAATCAGTCTTCATATCATAGCAGAGAATCAGGCTTCACGTCACCCACCACTGTAAGAGTCAATTTTCATAAATTTAGGCCCAGAACCCAGGCAGAGGAGAAAGGTCCCGTAACAGACAATCTGGCTTCATGTCAGCAGAGAATCAGTCTTCATATCATAGCAGAGAATCAGGCTTCACGTCACCCACCACTGTAAGAGTCAATTTTCATAAATTTAGGCCCAGAACCCAGGTAGAGGAGAAAGGTCCCGTAACAGACAATCTGGCTTCATGACAGCAGAGAATCAGTCTGCATGTCATAGCAGAGAATCAGGCTTCACGTCAGCCACCACTGCAACAGTCCATTGTCATAAATTTAGGCCCAGCACCCAGGCAGAGGAGAGAGGTCCCGTAACAGAGGATCTGGCTTCATGTCAGCAGAGAATCAGTCTGCATGTCATAGCAGAGAATGAGGCTTCACGTCAGCCACCACTGCAACAGTCCATTGGCATATATTTAGGCCCAGCACACACACAGGCAGAGGAGAGAGGTCCCGTAACAGACAATCTGGCTTCATGTCAGCAGAGAATTAGTCTGCATGTCATAGCAGAGAATGAGGCTTCACGTCACCCACCACTGCAACAGTCCATTGGCATATATTCAGGCCTAGCACCCAGTCAGAGGAGAGAGGTCCCGTAACAGAGGATCTGGCTTCATGTCAGCAGAGAATCAGTCTGCATGTCATAGCAGAGAATCAGGCTTCACGTCAGCCACCACTGCAACAGTCCATTGTCATAAATTTAGGCCCAGCACCCAGGCAGAGGAGAGAGGTCCCGTAACAGAGGATCTGGCTTCATGTCAGCAGAGAATCAGTCTGCATGTCATAGCAGAGAATCAGGCTTCACGTCAGCCACCACTGCAACAGTCCATTGTCATAAATTTAGGCCCAGCACCCAGGCAGAGGAGAGAGGTCCCGTAACAGACAATCTGGCTTCATGTCAGCAGAGAATTAGTCTGCATGTCATAGCAGAGAATCAGGCTTCATGTCAGCCACCACTGCAACAGTCCATTGGCATATATTTAGGCCTAGCACACAGGCAGAGGAGAGGTTCATTCAACTTTGGGTAGCATCGCAATATAATGGTAAAATGAAAATAAAAATAGGATTGAATGAGGAAGTGCCCTGGAGTCCAATAATATATGGTTATGGGGAGGTAGTTAATGTCTAATCTGGACAAGGGACGGACAGGTCCTGTGGGATCCATGCCTGGTTCATTTTTATGAACGTCAGCTTGTCCACATTGGCTGTAGACAGGCGGCTGCGTTTGTCTGTAATGACGCCCCCTGCCGTGCTGAATACACGTTCAGACAAAACGCTGGCTGCCGGGCAGGCCAGCACCTCCAAGGCATAAAAGGCTAGCTCTGGCCACGTGGACAATTTAGAGACCCAGAAGTTGAATAGGGCCGAACCATCAGTCAGTACGTGGAGGGGTGTGCACACGTACTGTTCCACCATGTTAGTGAAATGTTGCCTCCTGCTAACACGTTGCGTATCAGGTGGTGGTGCAGTTAGCTGTGGCGTGTTGACAAAAGTTTTCCACATCTCTGCCATGCTAACCCTGCCCTCAGAGGAGCTGGCCGTGACACAGCTGCCTTGGCGACCTCTTGCTCCTCCTCTGCCTTGGCCTTGGGCTTCCACTTGTTCCCCTGTGACATTTGGGAATGCTCTCAGTAGCGCGTCTACCAACGTGCGCTTGTACTCGCGCATCTTCCTATCACGCTCCAGTGCAGGAAGTAAGGTGGGCACATTGTCTTTGTAGCGTGGATCCAGCAGGGTGGCAACCCAGTAGTCCGCACAGGTTAAAATGTGGGCAACTCTGCTGTCGTTGCGCAGGCACTGCAGCATGTAGTCGCTCATGTGTGCCAGGCTGCCCAGGGGTAAGGACAAGCTGTCCTCTGTGGGAGGCGTATCGTCATCGTCCTGCCTTTCCCCCCAGCCACGCACCAGTGATGGACCCGAGCTGCGTTGGGTGCCACCCCGCTGTGACCATGCTTCATCCTCATCCTCCTCCACCTCCTCCTCATCCTCGTCCTCCTCGTCCTCCAGTAGTGGGCCCTGGCTGGCCACATTTGTACCTGGCCTCTGCTGTTGCAAAAAACCTCCCTCTGAGTCACTTCGAAGAGACTGGCCTGAAAGTGCTAAAAATGACCCCTCTTCCTCATCCTCCTCCTCCTCCTCCTGGGCCACCTCCTGTTCCATCATCGCCCTAAGTGTTTTCTCAAGGAGACATAGAAGTGGTATTGTAACGCTGATAACGGTGTCATCGCCACTGGCCATGTTGGTGGAGTACTCGAAACAGCGCAACAGGGCACACAGGTCTCGCATGGAGGCCCAGTCATTGGTGGTGAAGTGGTGTTGTTCTGTAGTGCGACTGACCCGTGCGTGCTGCAGCTGAAACTCCACTATGGCCTGCTGCTGCTCGCACAGTCTGTCCAGCATGTGCAAGGTGGAGTTCCACCTGGTGGGCACGTTGCATATGAGGCGGTGAGCGGGAAGGCCGAAGTTACGCTGTAGCGCAGACAGGCGAGCAGCGGCAGGATGTGAACGCCGGAAGCGCGAACAGACGGCCCGCACTTTATGCAGCAGCTCTGACATGTCGGGGTAGTTGTGAATGAACTTCTGCACCACCAAATTCAGCACATGCGCCAAGCAAGGGATGTGCGTCAAATTGGCTAGTCCCAGAGCTGCAACGAGATTTCGCCCATTATCACACACCACCAGGCCGGGCTTGAGGCTCACCGGCAGCAACCACTCGTCGGTCTGTTGTTCAATACCCCGCCACAACTCCTGTGCGGTGTGGGGCCTGTCCCCCAAACATATGAGTTTCAGAATGGCCTGCTGACGTTTACCCCGGGCTGTGCTGAAGTTGGTGGTGAAGGTGTGTGGCTGACTGGATGAGCAGGTGGAAGAAGAGGAGGAGGAAGCCGAGAAGGAGGAGGTGGCAACAGGAGGCAAAGAATGTTGCCCTGCGATCCTTGGCGGCGGCAGGACGTGCGCCAAACAGCTCTCCGCCTGGGGCCCAGCTGCCACTACATTTACCCAGTGTGCAGTTAGGGAGATATAGCGTCCCTGGCCGTGCTTACTGGTCCACGTATCTGTGGTTAGGTGGACCTTGCTACAGATGGCGTTGCGCAGTGCACACTTGATTTTATCGGATACTTGGTTGTGCAGGGAAGGCACGGCTCTCTTGGAGAAGTAGTGCCGGCTGGGAACAACATACTGTGGGACAGCAAGCGACATGAGCTGTTTGAAGCTGTCTGTGTCCACCAGCCTAAATGACAGCATTTCATAGGCCAGTAGTTTAGAAATGCTGGCATTCAGGGCCAGGGATCGAGGGTGGCTAGGTGGGAATTTACGCTTTCTATCAAATGTTTGTGAGATGGAGAGCTGAACGCTGGCGTGTGACATGGTTGAGACGCTTGGTGACGGAGGTGGTGGTGGTGGTGTTGGTGGTACATCCCCTGTTTGCTGGGCGGCAGGTGCCAACGTTCCTCCAGAGGCGGAGGAAGAGGCCGAGGCGGCAGCAGCAGAATAGGCCGAGGCGGCAGCAGCAGAAGAGGTAGCAGGGGGAGCCTGAGTGACTTCCTTGGTTTTAAGGTGTTTACTCCACTGCAGTTCATGCTTTGCATGCAGGTGCCTGGTCATGCAGGTTGTGCTCAGGTTCAGAACGTTAATGCCTCGCTTCAGGCTCTGATGGCACAGCGTGCAAACCACTCGGGTCTTGTCGTCAGCACATTGTTTGAAGAAGTGCCATGCCAGGGAACTCCTTGAAGCTGCCTTTGGGGTGCTCGGTCCCAGATGGCGGCGGTCAGTAGCAGGCGGAGTCTCTTGGCGGCGGGTGTTCTGCTTTTGCCCACTGCTCCCTCTTTTGCTACGCTGTTGGCTCGGTCTCACCACTGCCTCTTCCTCCGAACTGTGAAAGTCAGTGGCACGACCTTCATTCCATGTGGGGTCTAGGACCTCATCGTCCCCTGCATCGTCTTCCACCCAGTCTTGATCCCTGACCTCCTGTTCAGTCTGCACACTGCAGAAAGACGCAGCAGTTGGCACCTGTGTTTCGTCATCATCAGAGACATGCTGAGGTGGTATTCCCATGTCCTCATCATCAGGAAACATAAGTGGTTGTGCGTCAGTGCATTCTATGTCTTTCACCGCTGGGGAAGGGCTAGGTGGATGCCCTTGGGAAACCCTGCCAGCGGAGTCTTCAAACAGCATAAGAGACTGCTGCATAACTTGAGGCTGAGACAGTTTCCCTGGTATGCATGGGGGTGATGTGACAGACTGATGGGGTTGGTTTTCAGGCGCCATCTGTGCGCTTTCTGCAGAAGACTGGGTGGGAGATAATGTGAACGTGCTGGATCCACTGTCGGCCACCCAATTGACTAATGCCTGTACCTGCTCAGGCCTTACCATCCTTAGAACGGCATTGGGCCCCACCATATATCGCTGTAAATTCTGGCGGCTACTGGGACCTGAGGTAGTTGGTACACTAGGACGTGTGGATGTGGCAGAACGGCCACGTCCTCTCCCAGCACCAGAGGGTCCACTAACACCACCACGACCATGTCCACGTCCGCGTCCCTTACTAGATGTTTTCCTCATTGTTATGGTTCACCACAACAACAAATATATTATTTGGCCCAATGTATTGTATTCAAATTCAGCGGGATATAAATTTGAGGCCTAGTATTTAGGCGCTGGGTGACCGGTATGGATTTAGTGACAGAATTAGACTTGGAAATGCACAGAAGCGTGTGTGTGAAGTTATTCTGAATGACCCTATGTGCACCTTCAATATTATATACCCTTTTAGGGATAGATTTCAAATAGCTCTGATATAGCAGAAACCACTAAATTATGAAATTGCTAAATTGGGAATTGTACTTCAACCCAGAACAAAAAATGTGCTTTGACGGACACTAAATATCTTGCCCAGCAACAACAGTACAGCGGTGGGTAACGAGAGATTTAGAGGGATTTAAATTTGAGGCCTAGTATTTAGGCGCTGGGTCACCGGTATGGATTTAGTGACAGAATTAGACTTGGAAATGCACAGAAGCGTGTGTGTGAAGTTATTCTGAATGACCCAATGTGCACCTTCAATATTATATACCCTTTTAGGGATAGATTTCAAATAGCTCTGATATAGCAGAAACCACTAAATTATGAAATTGCTAAATTGGGAATTGTACTTCAACCCAGAACAAAAAATGTGCTTTGACGGACACTAAATATCTTGCCCAGCAACAACAGTACAGCGGTGGGTAACGAGAGATTTAGAGGGATTTAAATTTGAGGCCTAGTATTTAGGCGCTGGGTCACCGGTATGGATTTAGTGACAGAATTAGACTTGGAAATGCACAGAAGCGTGTGTGTGAAGTTATTCTGAATGACCCAATGTGCACCTTCAATATTATATACCCTTTTAGGGATAGATTTTAAATAGCTCTGATATAGCAGAAACCACTAAATTATGAAATTGCTAAATTGGGAATTGTACTTCAACCCAGAACAAAAAATGTGCTTTGACGGACACTAAATATCTTGCCCAGCAACAACAGTACAGCGGTGGGTAACGAGAGATTTAGAGGGATTTAAATTTGAGGCCTAGTATTTAGGCGCTGGGTCACCGGTATGGATTTAGTGACAGAATTAGACTTGGAAATGCACAGAAGCGTGTGTGTGAAGTTATTCTGAATGACCCAATGTGCACCTTCAATATTATATACCCTTTTAGGGATAGATTTTAAATAGCTCTGATATAGCAGAAACCACTAAATTATGAAATTGCTAAATTGGGAATTGTACTTCAACCCAGAACAAAAAATGTGCTTTGACGGACACTAAATATCTTGCCCAGCAACAACAGTACAGCGGTGGGTAACGAGAGATTTAGAGGGATTTAAATTTGAGGCCTAGTATTTAGGCGCTGGGTCACCGGTATGGATTTAGTGACAGAATTAGACTTGGAAATGCACAGAAGCGTGTGTGTGAAGTTATTCTGAATGACCCAATGTGCACCTTCAATATTATATACCCTTTTAGGGATAGATTTCAAATAGCTCTGATATAGCAGAAACCACTAAATTATGAAATTGCTAAATTGGGAATTGTACTTCAACCCAGAACAAAAAATGTGCTTTGACGGACACTAAATATCTTGCCCAGCAACAACAGTACAGCGGTGGGTAACGAGAGATTTAGAGGGATTTAAATTTGAGGCCTAGTATTTAGGCGCTGGGTCACCGGTATGGATTTAGTGCCAGAATTAGACTTGGAAATGCACAGAAGCGTGTGTGTGAAGTTATTCTGAATGACCCAATGTGCACCTTCAATATTATATACCCTTTTAGGGATAGATTTCAAATAGCTCTGATATAGCAGAAACCACTAAATTATGAAATTGCTAAATTGGGAATTGTACTTCAACCCAGAACAAAAAATGTGCTTTGACGGACACTAAATATCTTGCCCAGCAACAACAGTACAGCGGTGGGTAACGAGAGATTTAGAGGGATTTAAATTTGAGGCCTAGTATTTAGGCGCTGGGTCACCGGTATGGATTTAGTGACAGAATTAGACTTGGAAATGCACAGAAGCGTGTGTGTGAAGTTATTCTGAATGACCCTATGTGCACCTTCAATATTATATACCCTTTTAGGGATAGATTTCAAATAGCTCTGATATAGCAGAAACCACTAAATTATGAAATTGCTAAATTGGGAATTGTACTTCAACCCAGAACAAAAAATGTGCTTTGACGGACACTAAATATCTTGCCCAGCAACAACAGTACAGCGGTGGGTAACGAGAGATTTAGAGGGATTTAAATTTGAGGCCTAGTATTTAGGCGCTGGGTCACCGGTATGGATTTAGTGACAGAATTAGACTTGGAAATGCACAGAAGCGTGTGTGTGAAGTTATTCTGAATGACCCAATGTGCACCTTCAATATTATATACCCTTTTAGGGATAGATTTCAAATAGCTCTGATATAGCAGAAACCACTAAATTATGAAATTGCTAAATTGGGAATTGTACTTCAACCCAGAACAAAAAATGTGCTTTGACGGACACTAAATATCTTGCCCAGCAACAACAGTACAGCGGTGGGTAACGAGAGATTTAGAGGGATTTAAATTTGAGGCCTAGTATTTAGGCGCTGGGTGACAGGTATGGGTTTAGTGACAGAATTAGACTTGGAAATACACAGTAGCGGGTGTGTGTGAAGTTATTCTGAATGACCCAATGTGCACCTTCAATTTTATATACCCTTTTTGGGATAGATTTCAAATAGCTCTGATATAGCAGGAACCACTAAATTATGAAATTGCTAAATTGGGAATTGTATTTCAACCCAGAACAAGAAATGTGCTTGAACGGACACTAAATAACTCGCCCAGCTACAGCACTAGGGACAGATTTAGCTGGATATAAATTTGAGGCCTAGTATTTAGGCGCTGGGTGACCGGTATGGATTTAGTGACAGAATTAGACTGGGATATGGCCAAAAAATAAACAGACTATTGCTGGTTAAATGCACTTGGTGTCACAGCTTCACCCTGATGTAGGCTTTAGCCAAAAAACAACCACACCATTGAGGGTTAAATGCACTTGGTGACAGGCGCAGCTTGCCCCTGATTTTGTATATGGACAAAAAATGAACAGACTATTGCTGGTTAAATGCACTTGGTGTGACAGCTTCACCCTGATGTAGGCTTTAGCCAAAAAACAACCACACCATTGAGGGTTAAATGCACTTGGTGACAGGCGCAGCTTGCCCCTGATTTTGTATATGGCCAAAAAATGAACAGACTATTGCTGGTTAAATGCACTTGGTGTCACAGCTTCACCCTGATGTAGGCTTTAGCCAAAAAACAACCACACCATTGAGGGTTAAATGCACTTGGTGACAGGCGCAGCTTGCCCCTGATTTTGTATATGGCCAAAAAATGAACAGACTATTGCTGGATAAATGCACTTGGTGTGACAGCTTCACCCTGATGTAGGCTTTAGCCAAAAAACAACCACACCATTGAGGGTTAAATGCACTTGGTCGCAGCTTGTGCTGGCGCACCACAAGACACAAAATGGCCGCCGATCACCCCAGAAAAATGAGACTGACAAACGGTCTGTGCAGCCTAAAAACAGTGAGCAATTGAGGATCAGCAGCTCAATGATCCACAGCTGCAGATCGATCAGTTAATCAAGTCCTTTGGAGGAGTTAATCTGCCTAATCTCGCCCTACTGTCGCAGCCGCAACCTCTCCCTACGCTAATCAGAGCAGAGTGACGGGCGGCGCTATGTGACTCCAGCTTAAATAGAGGCTGGGTCACATGGTGCTCTGGCCAATCACAGCCATGCCAATAGTAGGCATGGCTGTGATGGCCTCTTGGGGCAAGTAGTATGACGCTTGTTGATTGGCTGCTTTGCAGCCTTTCAAAAAGCGCCAAGAAAGCGTCACAAAAGCGCGAAGAAAGCGACGAACACCGAACCCGAACCCGGACTTTTACGAAAATGTCCGGGTTCGGGTCCGTGTCACGGACACCCCAAAATTCGGTACGAACCCGAACTATACAGTTCGAGTTCGCTCATCCCTAGTTGTAAGCCATAATCATCAGCATTGGGACAGCTCATAGAGTCCCATGGCTTTCAGTATCACTCCTATGCTGACGACACACAAATCTACCTCTCTGGTCCAGACATCACCACCTTACTATCAAGAATCCCACAATGTCTATCTTCTATATCATCCTTCTTCGCCTCTCGCTTTCTTAAACTTAACATGGATAAGACAGAATTCATAATCTTTCCCCCATCTTGTTCAACCCCCCCAACAGACCTATCTATCACGATCAATGGCTGCACACTATCCCCAGTCAAAAAAGCCCGCTGCCTTGGAGTGACCTTAGATTCTGCCCTTTCCTTCCGACCGCACATCCAAGCCCTTTCCACCACCTGCCGCCTCCAACTCAAAAACATCTCCCGCATCCGTGCTTTCCTTAACTTTGAATCTGCAAAAATGCTCGTACATCCCCTCATTATCTCCCGCCTAGACTACTGCAACATTCTCCTCTGTGGCCTTCCATCTAGCACCCTCGCACCCCTCCAATCTATCCTCAACTCCGCTGCCCGACTAATCCACCTCTCACCTTATTACTCCTCTGCCTCTCCCCTCTGCCAATCCCTTCACTGGCTCCCCATTGCCCAACGAATTCACTTCAAAGTACTGACAAACACATACAAGGCCGTCCATAACCTGTCCCCTCCCTACATCTCTGAGCTACTTTCCCGATACATCCCCACACGCACTCTCCGATCCTCACAAGACCTCCTTCTCTTCTCTCCTCTTATCGCCTCTTCCCACAATCGACTCCAAGATTTCTCCCGTGCATCCCCCATACTCTGGAACTCGCTACCCCAACATATCAGACTCTCACCTACAGTGGAATCCTTCAAAAGAAACCTGAAAACCCACCTCTTCAGACAAGCCTACAACCAATGACCCTGCTGCCTCTATACCGCCATGACCAACTCAACCCGCACCTACTGTGTCCTTCTCCCATACCATGTAGATTGTAAGCCTCGCGGGCAGGGCCCTCTCTCCTTCTGTACCAGTTTGTAACTCATCTTGTTTATGATTAGTACAATTGTCTGTTATGTATGTGCACCGCTTATCATATGTACAGCGCTATGGAATGAATGGCGCTTAAATAATAAATAATAATTAAAATAAACGCTCAAAAAAGATCACTGTGTGTAATAAATCTATAATATGAGTTTCACTTTTTCAATTGAACTACTGAAATAAATTAGGGTTATCCTAGTCCATCCTTCAGACCTCACTGTCCACTCCAGTTCATACACTTGTGCATATTAAAATTACCATCCACAGCAACAAAAGTGGTGAATAAAACAGACCAATAGAGCATCTGTTTTTATGGAGATGAGTGTTGGAAGTATGTTGTGCACCAGAAGGAGCTCAGGCAGAGTAACCATTGGATTCTTGGTGACCTCTGTTACCAATGCCCTCCTTCCCTATTACTTAATTTTGTGGGCCGACGAGCTCTAGGAAGAGTCCTGCTTGTTCCAAACTCTTTCCATTTAAGAATTATTGAGGACAGTGTTCTTAGGAGGTTTTGGTGGAGCAGATTTTTTTTTTGTACCCTTCTCCAGATCTGTTTCCACACACAATCCTCTCCCTGAACTCTACAGGCAGTTCTTTCCTCCTCATGGCTTGGTATTTGATCTGATATGCATTGTCAGCTGTGAGACCTTATACAGACAGGACTGTGTCTTTCAAAATAATTTCCAGTCCGCTGCATTTACCACAGATGACTCCAATTAAGGTGTAGAAACATCTCAAAGATGATTCAGAGAAATGGGATGCCCCCGAGCTAAATGTCAGTCATAGCAAAATGGTCTGAATACCTACTGTGTATATCCATACAAAATTATAGTTTTTCCTTTTTAATAAATTTGCAAAAATTCTAAAATTTTCTTTTTACTTTCTCATTATGGGGTACTGAGTGCAGAATGATGGAGAGAAAACTAGATTTTTTTAAAATAAAATTTATCAGAAGGCTGCAACATAAAATGTGAAAAAAAAGTCTTTCCGAATGCAGTGTAGCTTCATCTCTGCTATAAAAACTAGTAATCTAAATTGTTTAACTTCTTTTATGCCACTAACAAAGGATTAAAGGAAAGGGGGTTAATTTACACTTTCATATAACAATACTGAAGAATAACAGTTTCCTTACTGATCAGTATTATGGCTCATATTTTTATTTTATTTTGTGGTTCATTTACCATCAGTGTGACTCCACAGTACAAAATACACGGAAGAAAACAGGCTTCGTTATCAAAAGCTTGGCCTAATTTACATGATAATTAAAAGAAACTCTTTGGACAATGTAGGACCCATTTGATTTGGACTAATGAAAATCCAAACAGTAATGATGCTATAGTAGAACCTGAGATGAGCTGCTTATGCGTAAAGTCTCCTAATATGTCTGTTTTGTTGCAATTATTACCACTGAGGTCACAATAAATTGTGCTGGAAGTGATTTGTCTGTGGCTTCTTGAAATGTAGATACAATAAAAGAAACAGAATGGCTCCAAGTTTTCCGTTTTTGCAAGAGTTCTCTTTGATTCATAGAGCGGAAGATGAGTTGACCCCTACTGTCAGTGCATTATTTTGTAATATGGGATCTAAGAGTGTTTTCTCATATAGTTACATAGAAAAAAGTCAAATGTCCAAGTTCTGCAAGGGATAGAGGGAAGGGGAGTGGGAATCGAGATTCTGCACATTTACAGAAGCATTAATATTATTTTGTTCTGACAATTAATCTAAAGGCAGATTTACACATGTCGACCGACCAGGCAATTATCGTGCTGGGACTGTTCCATCCTGATAACTGCCTACTTGATTACATGCAGCAATATCCTCCACTGTTTGGGGATGAGTGATGGCTACTGCTATCGCTCATCCTCGTACAGATTCATCGTTTCTGGGGAGCAGATCACTGTTTACAGCGTATTATCATTTTCTTTGATAAAAAAGTATTTTGTGCGTTCATCAGGTGATCTGCAGAACTTTTACACGGGCCAATTATCGGGCATGAGCATTCATTCTAACATTCATTGTCATGCCCAAAAACATCTCTAGGTCCTCCACAAGTAATTATAGACTATGGAAGATGTCCATAAAATACAAGCTGGCTTGAACACTTTGAGTGATTGGGCATCAACTTGGCAAATGAGGATCAAAGTAGATAAATGTGAAGTTCTGCATCTTGGTAGTGATAATCTCCGTGCTTCATATGTCCTAAGGGAGGTAACACTGGGAGAGTCACTTGTAGAGAAGGACCTGGGTGTCCTTGTAGATTAAATAACAGCATACACCTTGTACCTCTCATCTAACAACCTACTAAGAGGTCATAAACACCTAATTAGGCCACATTCTTATCAGTAAGATAAGAACCAACCTATAAAGAGTGTTTATAAGGTTAGAGAGCTGAGATAAGGAGATCCTTAGCTCCCTCACTGACAGAGAGGAGAGAAAATTCAGTTTCTGCTAGAAAAGCATCTCAGCTCTCCACAGAGAAAAGGACTCCATATTTTTAATAAAGACTAATTGAAATAATGATTTTCAGCTCATAATGAGTACAATGCACTAATAAAATTGCCCCCAAAGGTGTACATAGCCTTTAACCTCTTAAGGACACAGGGCATACAGGTACGCCCTGTGTATTTCCGATCCCCGGCGGGCGGTGATCGGAACAGAGTGCCTGCTGAAATCATTCAGCAGGCACTCTGTGACAATGTCGAGTCAACCCTCCGTATCGGCGATCGCAGCAAACTGCAGGTCAATTCAGACCTGCGGTTTGCTGTGTTTCCGGGTCCTTCTGGTCTCCGGTGACCCAATAACCCGGAATAGGATGGTGATCGGTGGTGTGATAATACACCACCAATCACCATCCTTAAATCCTGAGAGGTGGCGGTGACATCACCTCTCAGGATCGCATCCTATTGGCTGGACCGGCGGGCGGGGGTTAACTTCCCCCAGCTCTGCTCTCCTCCTCCACACTGCTTCCGTGGAGCCAGGAGAGAGGAGCGTCCGTCCACCTCTGAGCCCAGCACCCCCACGTGAGCCACCATGTTTTTTTTTTGTGCGTGCGCTTACTGTGGCCGGCACTCTTAGCGTCCAGCCACTGTTAGCGCATCGCCCACCCCACCGCTAATCAGCTTCGGACCGCTGACCAGCGAGTTTGAATGTTTTTATTTATTTATTTTTTTCCATTTTTTGGGCTTTCATTTTTTTTATTTAGTTTAATTTTTCTTTTCTGTTAGGTTCAGGGTGGGTTAGGATATGGTATAAGTGAACATGAACACCCATCCCCCCACGCACACTAAATAAAGTTTTACACACACGCACACACACTCCCCTGTGGCCTGCCAGACGTTCTCGGCCGAGAAGTCATACGCCCAGCTTGCCTCTGACTCCGAGAGCTCCAGTGAGAAGGACGATGACCCCACTTTCCTCTTGTTATCCGCGTCCTCCTTATCATCTAGTGATGATGAGCCCCCAAGGTGGTCCCCCATGCCAGGGACTCTGTGGCCCACACTAGTATGAGCAGCTCTGTGGCTTGTACTAGTTTTCCGGCCCACCAGATAAGTCCACCTGAGCCCCCTACTGGTGAACTTATCTGGTGTACCCCAGAGGATTTTGAGCCCGTGATTCCGGCCAACCAGGAATCCAGATTTGCACAGTGGGCTTCACTGAATATGACTTAAGGTTTTTTTTCAGTGACCACTTTGTGAATCTGATGGTGGAGCAAACCAACTTGTTCGCCCAACAGTTCATTGCTCAACACCCGGGCTCCTTTTTGGCTAGGTCCGGTAGCTGGACTTCGGTCAGTGCAGCCGAGATGAGGAAGTTTTGGGGCCTCGTGCTGCACATGGGCCTAGTAAAAAAAAAAAACTGTGTCAGGCAGTACTGGAGCGGGGATGTCCTCTACCAGACCCCACTCTACTGTATGGCTGTAAGGCCATTCGGAAATGCCTGCACTATGCAGATAATGCAGCATGTCTGCCCTGAGGTGATCCTGCCTACGACCGCCTGTCCAAAATCAGGCCGTTCATCGATCACTTCAGGGTCACGGTTGATGAGTCTCTCATTGCTTTCAAAGGGAGACTCATTTTCCGCCAGTATGTTCCCTCTAAGCGGGCGAGGTATGGCGTGAAGCTGTACAAACTTTTTGTGAGAGTACCTCAGGATACACTTACAAGTTTTGTGTGTACGAGGGGCGAGATTCCTGTATTGAACCCCGAGAATGTCCCCCCATTCTGGGTGTTAGCGGGAAACTTGTGTGGGACCTTATGCACCCACTGCTAGATAAGGGTTACCACCTGTACGTGGATTAATTTTATACTACTATCCCCTTGTTCCAGTCCCTTACCACCAGATTCACATCCCCTTGTGGGACCGTGTGGAAAAATCAACGCGGCCTCCCTACCCACCCCCTCCAGGTACCTATTCCCAGGGGTGAGACCTGTGCCCTTACCAGTGGAAACCTGATGCTGGTCAGATATAAGGACAAGAGGGATGTCCTTATACTGTCCACAATTTACGGTCCCTGTCCCTGTGCGATGTACGCCATGTGCAAAACCCAGGCATGGTACAAAAAAGTTGCGGTCTACTTGGTGCAGGTTGCCTTGTACAACTCTTTTGTGCTGTCCCAGAGCGCTGGCAACACAGGGAAATTCCTGCAGTTCTATGAGGCAGTCCTCAAGGCCCTGATCTTTTCTGACCGGG
The DNA here is from genome assembly GCF_014858855.1 of Bufo gargarizans. Lineage (NCBI taxonomy): Eukaryota > Metazoa > Chordata > Amphibia > Anura > Bufonidae > Bufo > Bufo gargarizans. The sequence continues at coordinate 534,799,381 of NC_058083.1, read as the reverse complement.
AAAGAGCAGGGCAGAGTACCTCGGAAACTGGAGGCGCCCGGGTCATCCCTGGCCAACACTTTCCAGGTGTGGTCCCCCATACTGGAAAGAAGGGACTGTCCCAAAAAAAGTGCAGAATGTGTCACAGGAGGGGGATACGGAAGGACACCACCACTCAGTGTGACACGTGCCCCGATCATTCGGGCCTCTGCATTGACGGTTGCTTCAGGGAGTACCACACTTTCATGGAGTACTACATTTATAATCCCCTTCCCCAATTTTAATTCTATTTGGCCACAGACAATCACCCAGAAAAAAAAAAAAAAAACTATGGCTCTCAGACTTTGGAGACACTAAAACAAAAACATTTTTTTCCAAAAATATTATTCTGTAAAACTAAAATAAATAAAAAAAAGTATACATATTAGGTATCGCCGCATGACCTAACCCCTTAGATGAACACAGTCAAAAAAATTAAATAAAAACGGTGTCACCTTACATCACAAAAAGTGTAATAGCAAGCGATCAAAAAGTCATATGCACCCCAAAATAGTGCCAATAAAAACGTCCTCTCATCCCGCAAAAAATTTGTCCCTACCTAAGACAATCGGCTAAAAACTAAAAATAAACTGACTCTCAGACTATGGAGATACTAAAATGTTTTTTTTTTGTTTAAAAAAGGATATTATAGTGTAAAACCTAAATAAATTTTAAAAAGTTGACATATTAGGTGGGGGAACCATGGGGAGCGGTCTGTGTGTGAGAGAGGGGGAACCATGGGGAGCAGTCTGTGTGAGAGAGGGGAACCATGGGGAGCAGTCTGTGTGAGAGAGGGGGAACCATGGGGAGCGGTCTGTGTGAGGGGGGGGAACCATGGGGAGCGGTCTGTGTGAGAGAGGGGGAACCATGGGGAACGGTCTGTGTGAGGGGGGGGGACCACTGGGAGCGGTTTTACCCATTTCCTTCTGGTCTCTGCTGTACGATAGAAGAGACTACAGTAAATGATCTCTATCCCCCCCCCCCCCCCAAAAAAAAAACAGAACACTTAGCTAATTTTCACCACCACTAATCTCAGATTCACACGTGACCTAAACCTCTCATGAACCCATACTTTCTAGGCATTACCTATCTGCAGACATTATACTCTAATGACTACAGGACCTTTGATGATGTCATGGTCATGTGATCAGTCACATAAGGGGAGGAGTAAAGCAGTAAAGGCTTTTCACTTTTTATCAATTCCAGTCATGTGACCAGTATGACATCTTCCAAGGTCCTACAGCCACTAAACATTACCTCCATCTCATGTACCTGATCACATGACTGTGACTTCATCGCAGGTCCTGCAGCCCCAGGAGGTGAGATCTGCAGGTCAGTTATTGGACTTGGTTCTGGGTTTATTAGAATAGAGCGGTTCTATAGGTGATATATAGTGTTGACCGAGCACCCGAGTATAATGGAAGTCAGTGGGAGAACCCGAGCATTAAACCAGGCAGCATCTGCTCTGAAGAGGGGAGGGTGTCAGTGTAGCAGCCTGAGCTTGTTGCTAGGCGGCTCGCTGTCAACGCATGCGGTTGCCTCTGGCAACGTGTGTTTGTATGTGTGCACTTTCTCCGTTTGGTGTGCACGGGGTTAAGGTGTGTTTGCTAGGTGTGGTGGGTGTGACCTCAGGCCTCCTTATATGTTGGTGTGGTGGAGCCTGAGGTCAGTTTTGATTTTGTTGTCAGTCTGTGTAGGAGCTTTGCTCCCTGGCTGAATGTTCCTGTCTGTGTGAGCCATCCTTATTTATTATATTGTTTCCCTTGCTCTGTGTGTCCCCTCCAGCGTGTTTCTGTTTTCCCTCTCCCACCTGGTGTATGTTGTTATGGGGTGGGCCTTGTTTGGAGGTTATTGTGTTGTAGTATGTTTCCTCATAAAGGGGGCTGCTTTCCCTGAGGGGTTTAAGCAAACATCTAGACACTGCGTTTTCGGTCCATCTCGTCGGTGGCAGGTAAGTTCTGGTAACCTAGGTTGTCTATTGCCTTTTGTTACTTACCTGTCGTTCGGCTTTGAACCCTGTCTAGTTGGTGGCCAGCTGCTGGGCTTCTGGAGACACCATGCATCCGTTGTGCTGGATGAATGGGTGGTCTCTGCCCTGTCTTCAGGCTTAGGGCATAGCAGGGATACCTAGGGTTCTAGATTAGAGAGCATGAGCCCCCTTTTACCTTCTGAGGCGGCTCATGCATTAGGATTTTGGGGAGATCTTCAGGATCGCGTTAGGAGGTGTCCTTCTCCCTGCTTTCCTGCGTTGCAGCGAACACCGAGGAACGGTGGGGGGTTCCCCCCACTCACCGCCGTGACAGCTGGGAACGGTGTTGTCCGAGTAGTACGCCAATTTTACAGACTGACAATAATACGCACAAAACCGAAGAAAAATATTGATTTTAGAGGAAAAATTGTTATAAAACGTTCCTTCCTGTATATTTACTTGTATATAAAGTGCAAGGAAGAGGCACTCCGATACAACCTGTATATCACGTAAAGGAGGGCCTCATTCACATTGTGGTACAATTGTTCAGGTAGTGGGACTCCTACACTCATAAAGCCTCTGCACTAAGTGAAAGGGCTGCCAGAAATTGCAAGGAATCGGCACTACAATACATCCTTTATTACACATAAAGGAGGCATCATACACAGCCTTGAAAAATTATTGATGATGGCCTGCTGGTGACCCTCAAAAATATTTGGAGCAAGGGCCTGCTGATCTGACCATCTAAAACATGGGCGAGGGCCTGCTGCCGCTTTGTTGACTCTAGATAACGTCCCCGTGACAACGACTATCCATTTGGAGGTCTGCCGTATCAACTCTCGATGTTATTTTCAGCCCAAACCATGGTGACCATGGGTTACGGGGGAATTATAGTTTGATTCCGGAGAGGGAGCCTAAGAAACAGCTACGACTACCACATCCAAGCAAGGCAGCGTGCGCGCAAATTACCTATAATTAAGTGAAGGACTGCAGATGAGCTGACCCTGTAAAAGATTTACGGTGCAGGCCTGCAGGTGAGCTGACCCTGTAAAAGATTTACGGTGCAGGCCTGCAGGTGAGCTGACCCTGTAAAAGATTTTAGGTGCGGGCCTGCAGGTGAGCTGACCCTTTAAAAGATTTTAGGTGCACGGGCCTGCAGGTGAGCTGACCGTGTAAAAGAGTGTAGGTGAAGGCCCGCTGGTGAGCTGACCCTGTAAAAAATTATATGCGAGGGCCTCCTGGTGAGCTGACCATGTAAAAGATTTGAGGTGCGGGCCTTCTGATGAGCTGACCCTGTAAAAGATTTAAAGGTGCAGGCCTGCTGGTGAGCTGACCCTGCAAAAGATTTAAAGGTGCAGGCCTGCTGGTGAGCTGACCTTATAAAAAAATATATGTGAAGGCCTGAAGGTGAGCTGACCCTGTAAAAGATTGTAGGTGAGGGCCTGCATGTGAGCTGACCCTGTAAAACATTATATGTGAGGGCATTATATGTGACAAATAAGCATGTTGATATGATGGAAGAGTAGAAGGAGGATAAGAAAAAGGAAGATTCAACCATATACCCTTGTTTGTGGTGGAAGGGGTGCATGGGAATACAGTGCATTCAGTACATTATAAAAAACACATTTAAAGTGCCTTTATGTTCAGCCGCTTTCCTCTGGTGGAGTAGGGAAGTCATGTTCAATCCAGGCCTTGTTCATTTTTATATGAGTCAACCTGTCAGCATTTTCAGTTGACAGGCGGATACGCTTATCTGTTATAAATTAATGCCACCAGCAGCACTAAATATACGCTCAGACAAAACGCTGGCGGCAGGGCAGGCCAGCACCTCCAAAGTGTAGAGCGCAAGTTCGTGCCACGTGTCCAGCTTGGACACCCAGTAGTTGTAAGGCACTGAGGATGCTGACACAGTCTGCTATGTACTCCTTCACCATCTTCCAAAATGCGGCCTATTACACGGTATTTTGCGCAGGATGCAATAAAAATATATATTGCTGCTGTCACACACAATAGTCCTTACAAGGACTTTTGGGTCTCTGAAACGTTTTTGTAGAAAAATTACATTTATTCTCACTCCCTACACTGTCTGTCCCTTCCTATGCTCAGCTCTCTCTGACTTAGAATGAGCCGAACACGCGTCATCGGGTGCTATATAGCACCCAATGACGCGTTCCGGCCAGTCAATCACTGTAATGCCAGTAGACAACATGGCTACTGGCATTACAGTGAGGGCAATACTTACCTGCACGTCTATTGGCTGCTTAGCATCCGCGAAACGTGCGTGGAGGAGACTCGAGCATTGCGCTCGAGCACATGCGGTACTCAGCCGAGTACCGCCATGTGCCAAGCATAGCGATGCTTGAACTGAACTGGTATTCAGCTAAGCATGCTCGCTCAACACTAGTGATATATAGCAGGTCCAGCCAGCAGGGGGCAGCACCGGCCATAGAGAGTCTCTGCTCACACAGTCTGGAGGTCAGGAGGGGAGTTTTCCTCAGACATGTCTGCTCTCCCCCTGGAATATTAGGAGACCCCCAGACCCCTGTAAGAGGGGCTGCTCTCCTGGATTAGAGGGGTCTTCCATCACACAATGTTCTGTGATGTCACTAGGATATGGAGTCAGTGTGGAGGAACTGTGGAGGAGAGGCCGCGCTGAACCGGTGCTGCCCCCGTCAGTCCCATCCTGGTCCCCGGACCCCACAGATCACACAGTGATGTCTTCTCCTGGTGATAGAACCTCAGTGTAAGGGGAATGTCCCTAGAAAGGGGATGAGATCGGTGACTCGTGATAACGGCCGTGACCGGGGATTGTCTGCACAGTAGTATGTAGATAAGTGCACACGCGGTGTCTGTACATGAGAATACTCGCCTGTGTACATACAGAGAGAACTGCAGTAATCAGAGGAGAGGCGGCGGACAGGACTTCTCCTCACTCATCACCGCACACTATAGAGATATTATATAGCTTCTCATGTATATATATATATATATATTACATACACCCCCTACACTATTATCACCGCACAGTATAGAGATATTATATAGCTTCTCATGTGTATATATATATATTACATACACCCCCTACACTATTATCACCGCACAGTATAGAGATATTATATAGCTTCTCATGTGTGTATATATATATATATATATATATATATATATATATATATATATATTACATACACCCCCTACACTATCATCACCGCACAGTATAGAGATATTATATAGCTTCTCATGTATATATATATATTACATACACCCCCTACACTATCATCACCGCACAGTATACAGATATTATATAGCTTCTCATGTATATATATATTACATACACCCCCTACACTATCATCACCGCACAGTATAGAGATATTATATAGCTTCTCATGTATATACAGTACAGACCAAAAGTTTGGACACACCTTCTCATTCAAAGAGTTTTCTTTATTTTCATGAATATGAAAATTGTCGATTCACACTGAAGGCATCAAAACTATCAATTAACACATGTGGAATTATATACATAACAAAAAAGTGTGAAACAACTTAAAATATGTCATATTCTAGGTTCTTCAAAGTAGCCACCTTTTGCTTTGATTACTGCTTTGCACACTCTTGGCATTCTCTTGAAGAGCTTCAAGAGGTAGTCACCTGAAATAGTTTTCACTTCACAGGTGTGCCCTGTCAGGTTTAATAAGTGGGATTTCTTGCCTTATAAATGGGGTTGGGACCATCAGTTGCGTTGTGGAGAAGTCAGGTGGATACACAGCTGATAGTCCTACTGAATAGACTGTTAGAATTTGTATTATGGCAAGAAAAAAGCAGCTAAGTAAAGAAAAACGAGTGGCCAGCATTACTTTAAGAAATGAAGGTCAGTCAGTCCGAAAAATTGGGAAAACTTTGAAAGTGCCCCCAAGTGCAGTCACAAAAACCATCAAGCGCTACAAAGAAACTGGCTCACATGCGGACCGCCCCAGGAAAGGAAGACCAAGAGTCACCTCTGCTGCGGAGGATAAGTTCATCCGAGTCACCAGCCTCAGAAATCACAGGTTAACAGCAGTTCAGATTAGAGACCAGGTCAATGCCACACAGAGTTCTAGCAGCAGACACATCTCTAGAACAACTGTTAAGAGGAGACTGTGTGAATCAGGCCTTCATGGTAGAATATCTGCTAGGAAACCACTGCTAAGGATAGGAAACAAGCAGAAGAGACTTGTTTGGGCTAAAGAATACAAGGAATGGACATTAGACCAGTGGAAATCTGTGCTTTGGGCTGATGAGTCCAAATTTGAGATCTTTGGTTCCAACCACCGTGTCTTTGTGCGACGCAGAAAAGGTGAACGGATGGACTCTACATGCCTGGTTCCCACCGTGAAGCATGGAGGAGGAGGTGTGATGGTGTGGGGGTGCTTTGCTTGTGACACTGTTGGGGATTTATTCAAAATTGAAGGCATACTGAACCAGCATGGCTACCACAGCATCTTGCAGCGGCATGCGATTCCATCCGGTTTGCGTTTAGTTGGACCATCATTTATTTTTCAACAGGACAATGACCCCAAACACACCTCCAGTCTGTGTAGGGGCTATTTGACCATGAAGGAGAGCGATGGGGTGCTGCGCCAGATGACCTGGCCTCCACAGTCACCGGACCTGAACCCAATCGAGATGGTTTGGGGTGAGCTGGACCGCAGAGTGAAGGTAAAAGGGCCAATAAGTGCTAAGCATCTCTGGGAACTCCTTCAAGACTGTTGGAAGACCATTTCAGGTGACTACCTCCTGAAGCTCATCAAGAGAATGCCAAGAGTGTGCAACGCAGTAATCAAAGCAAGAGGTGGCTACTTTGAAGAACCTAGAATATGACATATTTTCAGTTGTTTCACACTTTTTTGTTATGTATATAATTCCACATGTTAATTCATAGTTTTGATGCCTTCAGTGTGAATCTACAATTTTCATAGTCATGAAAATAAAGAAAACTCTTTGAATGAGAAGGTGTGTCGAAACTTTTGGTCGGTACTGTATATATTACATACACCCCCTACACTATCATCACCGCACAGTATAGAGATATTATATAGCTTCTCATGTGTATATATATATTACATACACCCCCTACACTATCATCACTGCACAGTATAGAGATATTATATAGCTTCTCGTGTGTATGTGTATATATATATTATATTTGTGGGGGGGTTTCTCTGGTAGACAGGGTAGCGGACGCAGTATAGCGGAAATGACAAAGTCTTTAACTTAACCACTACAGGACCACCTTATGCAGGATTGCGTCTTGGCGGCGGCCCTGTTATTCCTCCTGGACGCGCCGGGGCGTCATCTCGCGAGACGCGAGATTTCGGGCAGAGCCGGCCCGCACATGCGCATTGAGGGCCGGCAAAAGTTAAAGGAGTATTTAGTCACCAGCCTGCCAGCCAATGATCATTGCTGGCAGGCTGGTGATTTAAAAAAAATCGAATCAGAAGCCAGTTAACACATTATATTTATAAATATAATGTGTTAAATGGCTTCCCTGCTCCTCTGCTGGTCCTTTTCGTCGGTTGGTCCCAGCAGAGGAGCAGACATCACAGTGAGTACACCAAACAGTACACTCAGCCCCCAGATCACCCCCATCACCCCAATTAACCCCTTTAACCCCCTTTGTCAATCACCTAGTGAAAGGGAAAAAAAGTGATCAGTGTAAGCGGTCACTTTTTTTTTCACTAGTATTAACAGTTAGGTTTTAGGATAGTTCAGGCCCCTTTGTTAGGCAGTTAGCGTTGGTTAGCCCCCAGCCCACCGCACCGCAGTCACTGATTCGCTGATTAGCATATTGCTAATCAGCATTGGTACTTTTATAGTATCTGTAAGTGATCAGAACTGATCAGTCAGATCTATAATAGTATTAGTGTCACCTTAGTTCGCCCTCCACCCAAAATAGTGTTTGCCCGATCAGGCCTGATTGGTCGCCCACACGTGCGTACACCCACGCCCGCCCCACCGCAGTGACAATTTTTTTTATTTTTTTTGATCACTTCACAATCAACACACAGCAAAATCAGTTTTGATATTTTTTATCAACCGCAGCGGCTTCCGGTACTTCGCTAGCCTCCCATTTGTAAGACAGGCTTGCTATTTTTCTTGGGTAGTCTCAGGGAATACCCCCTAAATTTAGTTGACCAAATGGCAAATAAGGGGTATTCTTCTGAAGAGGCCTACAGGATTCTGACCCAGTCGGATGAGGAATGGGAACCCTCATCTGACGAATCCAGCGGGTCAGAATATGAACCTGTAGAAAGCAGTGGCAGTCACACCCAAAGTTCGGACGCGGAGGTTGAGGTCCCTGATACCACCAGGCGTACCCGGCCCCGTGTTGCTAGACCACAGGTTGCGTAGGATCCGCTTCAAGGGCAGCAGAGTGGGGCTGGCACTGTCGGATTACGTGGTGAGGCATACACCAGCAGCGCAGCCCATCCTGGACTTAGTACCAGCACTGCCTTACAACATGGTGAAGTGGCGAGCACCAGAAGGGCAGTTGAAGCAGGTACGGTGGCACGTGCATTAGTACCCCCGTCGCAGCCACCGCACAGACAGGCCTGCAGAGTCCCTGAGGTGCTGGCAAACCCTGATTGGCAGCCCCCAACTTCAGCCGCACCAGTAGTTCCACCTTTCACCGCCCAGTCTGGAGTTCATGTCGGCCCTGGGATTTTTTGAGCTGTTCTTGACTGCGGAGCTCTTGGACTTAGTCGTGGCAGATTCAAATCGGTATGCCACTCAATGTATAGCCGCCAACCCGGGAAGCTTTTATGCCCAGTCTTTCCGGTGGAAACCCGTCCAAGTTTCCGAATGAATTTTTTTTCTGGGCCTTCTCCTCAACATGGGTCTAACAAAAAAAGCATGAATTGCGGTCTTATTGGTCCACGAACCCAATTCATCACATGCCCATGTTCTCTGCTGCCATGTCCAGGACACGATTTGAGACCATCTTGCGTTTCCTGCACTTTAGCGATAACACCACCTCCCGTCCCAGAGGCCACCCAGCTTTTGACCGGCTCCACAAAATTCGGCCCCTCATAGACCACTTCAACACCAAATTTGCAGATTTGTATACCCCTGAGCAAAACATCTGCGTAGACGAGTCCCTTATACATTTTACCGGGCGCCTTGGCTTCAAACAATACATCCCAAGCAAGCGCGCCCGGTATGGGGTCAAATTGTATAAGCTCTGTGAAAGGGCCACAGGCTATACGCACACATTTCGTGTCTATGAGGGTAAAGATCAGACCCTGGAGTTGGTCGGTTGCCCTGACTACCTGGGGAGCAGTGGGAAGACAGTCTGGGACTTGGTGTCACGCTTATTTGGCAAGGGGTACCATCTTTATGTGGAAAATTTTTACACAAGTGTGCCCCTCTTCAGGCATTTGTTTTTTAGAACAGATTGGCTGCTGTTGCACCACGCGACCTAGTCGCCGGGGCTTCCCCCAACGGCTCGTTACCACCCGTCTTGCAAGGGGGCAGAGGGCCGCACTGTGTAACGAAGAACTGCTCGCGGTGAAATGGAGAGACAAGCGTGACGTTTACATGCTCTCCTCCATTCACGCAGACACGACAATACAAATTGAGCGAGCAACCCGTGTCATTGAAAAGCCCCTCTGTGTCCACGACTATAATTCGCTCATGGGAAGGGTGGACTTCAATGACCAGATGTTGGCTCCTTATTTACTTTCCCGCAGGACCAGACGCTGGTATAAGAAGGTGTCTGTATATTTAATTCAATTGGCTGTATATAATAGTTTTGTTCTCTACAGTAAGGCTGGGAGAACTGGATCCTTCCTCAAATTTCAGGAAGAGATCATCAAGAACCTCCTGTATCCAGGAGGTTCCGTGGCCCCAACCACCAGTGTAGTGAGCCGTCTACATGAGCAACATTTCCCCAGTGTCGTTGCTGAGACCTCAAACAAAAAATAAATAAATCACAGGTAAGCAAATAAGTTAATGTTTAAAAAGTTCAAAAAAGTTTTTAAAAGTTAATGTTCTGTTCAAATGTTCTATAAAGTTAATGTTAATAAATTTATTGTGTTGCGGCCTGTTTTTTTTACCTTCTACGTGGACCAACCGATGAACCAGCTGCAGCACTGATGTGCATTCTGACAGAAGCATTGCGCTGCTGTGAGATTACACAAAAGTCGGTGTATGCGGCGCTGCAAGAGGAGATTTCTCCTCTGCAGTTAAAGATACGTTTGCCGAGGCATATGAGCTGAGGGGGCGGCGGTGTTCATATGCTTTGGCAAACACTTTGTATATAAAAAAAATAAAAATCCCGGCAATGATTTATTCATCCACATTGATTGATGTGAATGGAGAAATCGGGTTTGCCAGGGCATACGGGCTGAGTGGGTTTGGATGTTGGGCGGAGCTCCTATGTCCTGGCAGACGCCTTACCCCTCTTTTTTTTTTTTTGGGCAGAGATTTTTTCATCCACATTGATCTATGCGAATGAAGAAATCTGTGGCGTTCATTTTTTCTTTAAGCCCAGAGGCTGAACGGAAAAAAAAAATCATTACCCGTATGCTCAATATAAGGAGAATAGCAGAAACTCCTAATGCTGGCCATACATGTAAGATTGCGGAGACCCTCAAATGCCAGGGCAGTACAAACACCCCACAAATGACCCCATTTTGGAAAGAAGACCCCCCAAGGTATTCGCTGAGGGGCATATTGAGTCCATGAAAGATTGACATTTTTGTCCCAAGTTAGCGGAAAGGGATCGCCATACTCAGGAGAAGTTGGGCAATGTGTTTTTACATATACCCATGCTGGGTGAGATAAATATCTCTGTCAAATGAGAACTTTGTATAAAAAAATGGGAAAAGTTGTCTTTTAGAGAGATATTTCTCTCACCCAGCATGGGTATATGTAAAAAGACAACCCAAAACACATTCCCCAACTTCTCCTGAGTATGGCGATACGCCCAAATTCTAAAGAGCACCTTTAGGATTTCACAGGGCATTTTTCACACATTTGGATTTCAAACTACTTCTCACGCATTAGGGCCCCTAAAATGCCAGGGCAGTATAAATACCCCACAAGTGACCCCATTTTGGAAAGAAAACACCCCAAGGTATTTCGTGATGGGCGTAGTGAGTTCATGGAAGTTTTTATTTTTTGTCACAAGTTAGTAGAATATGAGACTTTGTAAGAAAAAAAAATAAAAATCATCATTTTCCTCTAACTTGTGACAAAAAATAAAAAGTTCTACGAACTCACTATGCCCATCAGCGAATACCTTAGGGTGTCTACTTTCCGAAATGGGGTCATTTGTGGGATGTTTCTACTGTCTGGCCATTGTAGAACCTCAGGAAACATGACAGGTGCTCAGAAAGTCAGAGCTGCTTCAAAATGCGGAAATTCACATTTTTGTACCATAGTTTGTAAACGTTATAACTTTTGCGCAAACCAATAAATATACACTTATTTCATTTTATTTTATTTTATCAAAGACATGTAGAACAATACATTTAGAGAAAAATTTATATAGAAATGTAGTTAAAAAATTATAATTTACAACTGAAAGTGAAAAATGTCATTTTTATTTGCAAAAATTTCTGTAAATTTCGATAATAACAAAAAAAGTTAAAATGTCAGCAGCAATGAAATACCACCAAATCAAAGCTCTATTAGTGATAGGAAAAGGAGGTAAAATTAATTTGGGTGGTAAGTTGTATGACCGAGCGATAAACGGTGAAAGTAGTGTAGTGCAGAATTGTAAAAAGTGGTCTGGTCATTAAGGGGGTTTAAACTAAGGGAGACTGAAGTGGTTAAACAGTTCGGTGTTTATTCACTCATAAGGAAAAAATGTTATGACCGTTCACAGTCTTGGTTTTCGTTCACACCATGCAATGTCCATAGAACGAAATATTCACCTGTTTAGCAGTTTTCCACCCGCAGTCCGCGGCTTTAGGGGCCTGTTTCCCGTCATGCGGATCTCAGCCCTTTAGCACGGCACAAATTCACAGGTCCCAAAACAGAGACTCCCCAGCTTCTCTGTCAGATGGAGGATAAACCACACACAGCTGAGACTGGCGGCTGGGTTTTATATCGGCCAATAAAGACCCGGCCTGGATCACTTTGGCTACTCCCAGTAAGAGCCCGGATCGGCTTCACAGCCATACTAACACCAAACAGTGTCAGTCAGCATTAGCTCTACCGGCTCTTACCTCACCGAGGCCAGGTGACTCGGTGGCACATGCCTTCCATGAATGACGGCCCCTTGCTCCTTCCTACAATATATATATATTAAATTGCAAATCCACAAAACACAGATACCGGCCAAATGTGGAACGCACATGGCCAGATCTATGATAGAAATGCAGGGCTGCGGAATAAAAGTACACGGTGTGCTGTCCCGATTTAAATGGATGGTTCCGCTTCCCTCCTGCAAAATTGTGGAACGGATGCGGACCCGTAAATATGGTTGTGTGAATGGGCCCTTAGAATATATTCACATGAAAAAATGGCCGTTAAAATGGTCCTCTTCAAATGTATGGGGGCTGTCGGTCAGTGAAAACAGATAAAATACGACATGTCCATGTCCCCGGCTACATTCACACGGACACACTGTCTGGTTTTCATGACCATTTCGCTTCAGTTTTTAATTGCCTTTAAACACTGTTGTTGTTTATTGGCCTTGAAGGGACTTATTTTATGCCCCCCCCCCCCAATATTAAAAGGCCCCAATAGTGGCCCCAAGTGTAAATAATTGTGCCTTAGTGCCCCCAGTATAAGTTTCCCACATAGTACCCCCTCCATATAAATAATGGCCCCTTATATATATTTGTGTCCAGTTGTGCCCCCAGTATAAATTTTGCCCCCCCATCCCCAGTAGTGTTAATAGATCTATAAAAAAACAAAACACTTGCACGTGAATGATGGCGTCACATCATGTGACGTCACCACGCTAAGAGCTTCAAGTCCTAAAGCCTGCAGTGAGGAGAGTGTCCCTGCGGGATGAGGTGAGTATGTTTTTTATTTTTATTGTAACCCCTGAATGGCATTTGGTGTACCTGTTTTTAATGGTTGTCAAACGGGTGCGCTCCTTTCTATTCATCTGTTAAAAACAGTCCCATCGATCATCAGTGCGGTCTGTCTGGCCGCAACATGTGCTATTTTTTGTTGTCCGCTCTTCACTGGCCGCTAAAAATAGCCCTGTGATTAGCCTCATTGACCTCAATTGGTTCTAAAAATAGTGAATGTGGCCGTAAAGACCGTTTACACAGGCAGATAATTACAATAAATGGCCACTTGAGCGATCATTCAGTCCTTACGATCATTCATGCAGCTGTTCATTTCCACCTCTTTACACAGGACGATGCACTGCCGACAAACATTCATATGAAAGATGCAATGTATAGTGTGCTATCAGTAATCCTTAATGGAGTTATCTCATCATAGGAATGTATTCCCTACACATAGGACAGAAGATAAGTATCTGATTGTTGGGGGTCTGACCACTGGGATCCCCACCAATCACAAGTATGAGGTGCCAGAATGTATGAACCGGTGGTCACACCATTCAACTCTATGGGACTGACAAAGAGAAGATAAATACAGAGCTCGGCGATCTCCGGCAGTCCCATGGAGTTGATTGAAGCAGAAGGATAAATGTGTGACCACCGCTCTATACACTCTTACACCTTATTCTTGTGATTCGTGGCGATCCGAGCGGTTGAACCTCCACCGATCAGATTTACTGATTACTCACTTTACTTCATGTAAGATGTTCTTCTAAACACAATTGTTTCCCTCAGGTTCTCTAGTTTTCTTTTACAAGACAATGGTCCTTTTCTTTAATGACCCACCAAAGATGGAGAAGGACACAGACCTCATGGCTGCGAGGATATTAGACATCACCCTGGAGATCATCTCCTTGATAACTGGAGAGGTGAGAGTCTCACATGAAATCACTCTTATCTCTAGTAATAAACCAGGGAAATGACTGGAAAGGTGAAGGATTCTTAGAATCTCTGTAGTGATCGGCGTCTCCCCATACACAGGATTACAAGGTAGTAAAGAAGTCATCTGGTGAGTGTGTGACACCCCGTGTGTCAGGAGGATGGAGCAGGACCCAGAGCCCCATCACCGAGCCTCCACCTCATTCCCTGATACATGAGCAGAAGATCCTAGAACTTACCACCAGGATCACTGAGCTGCTGAGCGGAGAGGTGAGCGCTGCTGGGAATGTGGGACATTATACAATAACGCCAAGGGATGGGTCCGGTAACGACTGTATCCTTCTGTTGTCAGGTTACTATAAGGTGTCAGGATGTCGCTGTCTATTTCTCCATGGAGGAGTGGGAGTATTTAGAAGAACACAAGGATCTGTACAAGAACATCATGATGGAGAATCCCCAGTCCCTCACATCACCGGGTAAGAGGAGACCTTCCATGACTGTAGAGGAAAGAACAGTTATGAGGGTCAGATTCCTCCATCATCTGATGATCACATATAGATGATGTATTCAGTCACTGTGTGTATTTCCTATAGATGGATCCAGTCAGAGAAATCCACCAGAGAGATGTCCCAGTCCTCCGTATTCCCAGGACTGTCCAGAGGAGAAACCAAATATCCCACTGGATCATCAGGTAGATGTGTAGTGTCCCACTAGGTAATTGTGGGCACTACACAAGGGTTAATATAGTCATTTTATGTTATATGATGTTTTATGTAATTTTCCTGTTTATCTGTGTATCAGGCCTGTTAGGGTGTAGTACTTCCTCCTAGGCTGTAGAGGGAGATAGGGAACCCCTAATATATATAGTTAGGCCCAGACAGGGAAAGGGCAGTATAGTCCAGGAGGCTAGGGAGTGCAGTCTAGCCTGCCTGAGGTTCTTGAGCCAGAGTTAGCTCAGAAGCAGGGGCGTAGCTATAGGGGGTGCAGAGGTAGCAATCGCTACCGGGCCCAGGAGCCTGAGGGGGCCCAAATACCCTTGTGGTGCATAAGAAGACACACAAAGCACTGAAGGAAGGGGGGCCCAAGTCTAACTCTTGCACCAGGACCCATGAGCCTTTAGCTACGCCCCTGCTCAGAAGTTGTTACCAGGGGAAGAGTTGCCTCCTGAGAAGAGACCTGCAGTTCCTACAAAGTACAGTGCAGAGCAGAAGTGTTTCCAGCCAGACAAGAGAGCTGAAGGGCAGAGAAATCTATTTAATGCAAGGAGATATATACCTGAGGAAGTTTCTTTACCAAGGATAAAGCCACCATTAGGGCATACGGGCCTTGGGATCAAGACAGACAGGAGTTCTGAGGAATAGTGCACAGGATTTCTGAGGAAAAGGTGCAGCCTGATCTGTGAGTGTATTTAACCCTCTGAGTATCTTGCAAGAACATTGTTGCCTGCCATTACTGTAAAAGCCTGCTTGTGATTGACTGCTTCTGTCATATGGAACTGAAGCTAAAGAGCTGTAGATAGTTGACTGTTTCAGTAAAAAATAGTTTTGGTTCACCGCAACAAGGCTGGGTACTGCAGATGAAGCTGAGGTTTCTACAAATCCTCTATAGACTGATGTAATGGAGCTTTCTACTTACCTCCCGCAGCAGCGGTGGAGTATACTGTACACTACTGCATCTGGTTATTGGTGGCTGAAAGTGGTTTCTGGTTTCATAAAAGATTGTGATAAAAGGAATCTGTCACCTTGATTAATCATGAGTAATACTGCTGACACTGACCTCCGATGAGTATTCCCTTTAAAGGGGCTGCCCAAAGCTTAAGCTTATCACCAGTCCACAGAATAGGCCATAAGTGTCCAGTCTGTGAAGGTTTAACTTGTGACTCCCACCGATCATTAGAAGAGGATTCCCATATTTCCTTTATAAATGGAGCAGAGGTCGCATTCAGAGTCTGTGGGACTGCCAAAGAGAAGTAAGTGCAGCACTTGGCTATCTCCAGCAGCCCTATAGAGCTGAATGAAGCAGCAGTGCACCCCCCCAACGATCAGACACTTGTCACCTATTGTGTTTAAATCCTAGGACAACCCCTTTAAACCTCCAACTTTTTCGACATCCACTTGGCAATTGACATTCAATGTGGATTAAATTATAGACTAACAGCACAATGCCAGTCAGCTGCTTCTAAGGCAGAATGCTGTATTTACAGAGTATGATCAGCGCAGCCCCATCTAAAATATGTACTTCAGTTTTAAAGGGATTATCTTACCTGAGATATTGGTGGCACATCACTCTAGAACGGAGCTCCCAAAGTGAAGGAGAACACTCCGCACATGCGCAACCGTCCTTCATTAATTTGTATGGGTGTGCTGTAAATAGCCAAGTGGTGCACTCGACTATCTTAGGGAGTCCCATAGAAATGAATGGAGAGAGCACAGCGCAAGCGCGGCCACCGCTTCATTCACTTGTATTAAAGTGCCATAAATAGCCAAGCCAGTGTCCGGCTATTTTGGGCGCTACCATATAAATTATAAGCAGGCCGGCCGCACATACATGGTCCACTCCTGTTCACTTTTGGAGCTCCGTTCTAGAGATAGACGTGGGTCACACCTCCTAGACCCACACCTGTCTGACATTGGTGGCATAGCCTAGCGTTATGCCACCAATTTCTCAGATGAGAAAACCCCTTTAAGCACCAAATCGTGAAAATAAGTTCAAAGATCAGCAAAACTGATAAGAGGCCCGAGACCCTCAGTTATGAGGGAATTTTTATTTAGTCTTGGGAGGAGATATCTTGGGAGACCTGATAAAACAGTACAAATATATGAATGTAAGAATGTTCAGTCTCCAGCGCTGATAAAAGGCTTCTTTACTGTAAAAGCTGTGACATTATAGAATAATGTAAGAACCGGAGGTGATGAGCACAGCGCCCCCTCCAGGATAGGATCAGATCAATTCATGAAGAGAAATGTTCGAAACCTTTCTGCTGATGTTTAAAACACTTGTCTGAATGTTGATCCTGTCTGACCGACACTTGAGGAGATCCTTCTCCTTTAGGGCAGATTGGTTCATGTCTTCTAGGGGTTTCTAACCTTCACCTGGATATAAGAGAAACTCAGGTTCCTTTTTCTGTTTTCTTGATGTCTTTAATGTTGGATCTTTGCAGGAAATTTCTGGTGAAATGACAAGTGGCCTCGAAGACCCCGGATCAGAGTCTGTGAAAGGTTAGAGCCCTTTTTATATATATATAAATCTTGTTGACTGTAAATTCCTTTGTTAATGGTAAAACTGATACAAAGTTCAGAGAAACCTCGTCCTCATCATCATTGTTATGAGTTATGTTTTAATTATGTCAAGTCCATATTTAATCTCCCTGGAGAGATGTGGGTGATAATCGCAATGTCCTCTGCCAAGGAGATCATCACTCGTCTCCTCGGCATTAATCACAGCTCACATGGAGGTGTTATCAGTTTATTTACTGATTGTATACTTATTTTTTGTACATGGTTATAGAGTCGGCCACATGACAGGGCACAGCGATCCCATGAACCTTGTCAATTAACCCCTCAGGTGTGGCACCTAAGAGGTTAATTAACCTGGTTCGGCGGATCGCATCGCCCCGCCGCTGAGGCTGGGTGCCGGCAGTGTGATACGGCCAGCACCCGCCGCCCACATTTATATTCAGGGGTTAATTATATACATTGGTGGCGCAGTGGCCACAGCCCTTCCCCTCCTCCTCAGTATTACAATAGCTGCCTAGAAACAACTGGACAATGCAAAAAAATATTGTTGCATCACACGATCATAGAGGACCTCCCGAAAGACGTCATTGATGACATTTTGGAATGCTGCAGGAGTGTTACAGAGGGCAAAGGGCATGACTAAATACTCATAGTGCTTTTCAGGAGGGTTGAATGCCATCCACCACTAGTCACCCACACGTATTCAAATCAAATTATAGGCCCCACCGAGTTCCAACTTTGGGAAGATTCTGGATCTATGAATCCTATCAAAAAGCCAAGGGACCAGATGCAGGGGACATTTATTCTTCACATGTATTCTTGTAATTTAGTTAAATCCCTGATAATCAATGCAGGACCGCAGAGAACCATCCTGGATAGTCTTGGCCACTAGGAGGCATGGTGCCAGAGCGAAGCCCAATCAGTCATAGGCTCTGTGTGGTGACTACCTTACGTTTTATCAAAAATATACACGTAGCTGGCATGAACCATGGCCCAGTAGATTCTGCGGAGCCTGTGGAGCCCAGAGTGGTCGCTCAGAAGCCAAGCAGTGGAAACGACAGTCATCCCCAGTGCAAAATCCCAGAAGGAGGATACTAGTAGAAACAGACAGGACATAGGATATTTTCTGTGAGCACGACTCTCATTTGGAGATCCATGGGCACTCTGACATTTCATGGATTCCATAAGTGTCATCCCATTGATAGATGTGACTACCAAAGGCCTCTCCAACTGCTTGGAAGGGATATGGTATTGGGCTAGCAAAGGCCTGATGCAGGAGTCCAGGAAGGCCTGCAAGGTAAACCAAATTTCACTGCATGGTAAGGACACAGGGAATATCAGCTTCAGGAAAAACTTGACTTTGCCCAGGGTTATCCATCCAATCAACCCTAGGCACTGGGGTTTCTCATGAGGAGGGAACAGGCTCTTTGCAATATAAGCACAGTACAGTCACTGCTGCACCTATGCAGATGATCCTCTTTGGACAGCTTTACTTTGTCCAATTGCTTGGGTTTCGGAAGAGGAGACAAAGAAGGTAGCATGGGCCTTTGAAAAGAAGATGCCAGCCAAGGAACTCTGCTTTCACATGCTGACACCTTGAAGCGCTCTTTGAAGCAGAGATGGATTCAAGCGGCCAGGATAATTACATTATCTATGGTAGAGATTGCCTCTTTACCTGCCAATTCATCCATATTATGCCCTGACACACCTCTCCAGAAAGCAGCAGTTCAGAGCCAAGGATGCAGAGCTGTATGGCATACTGTTCCAGAGTGAAGCTGCCCTGACAGAGGTGCGGGAGTGAAGAGGCCACAGAGGTGGCACGACAGGCTCCTTGTAGACCTTGTTGAAGATTGCCAAAAGTCCCAAAGATTATAGATCAGTTGGCAAATTTGCTTACAGAGGGGGATAGCCTAGGCAAGGGCTTCTCCAGAGATGAGGCAAACCAGGAATGCTACATTGAACCAGTCTATAGGAAACTGATGAGCCTGCAACTCAAATTGAATAGTACACTGGTTCAAGAAGTGTGAGGGAGTGAAAGGTGCAGGCTGGAAGCAAACTGGTGGAGGTGGTTATGCAGACACATTGGCTGAAGGTAGCAGCACAGGAGCTGCAGGAGTCTAAGTGGGCTAAGATAGAATTGAGATATTGCAGAAGCTGCTCTTGGCATCTATGTTGACTAGTCAACTCGCTAAATATTTTAGGCAGTCTGATCTTAGATTAGCCAGTAGGATCCAGGCAAACTGTTAAGCAGCGGATGTGGATCTCTGTGCTCTAAAAACAGTTTGGTTTAGGGTTACTCCTCACGTTATCTACAGTAAATGGCCCCTCTGATATTCAATATTTCACAATATACAGGGGTTTGGATTTTGGAGCACAGGAACCACCAGGCCACTATCTCCTGAAGTAGTCCCTGTTCAGTGACTGTTGACCCACAGAGGTCAAGAGACACCTGTGCTGAGCACTAAGGGATCAGGCAAAACCATAGTTGGTAATAGGCCAAGGTCGGGACAGGCAGAGTATGTGCAATCCAATAAACAGTCCAAAGTCAGGATGGGCAGCTGAGGGTCACAATGGAGATTAGAATGAGGCCAGAGTATGTGCAATCCAATAAAAGACAGAAGTCAGTACACGGGCAGACAAACGTATAACAGCATACCTAGCGGACTAGACTCTATTGCTCAGTCACTTACCGACAGCAGAAGGTGACTAAAGTTCCTCACAATGGCCAGCCATTGACTGGTAATGATTAGGGTATGCATGCACTAGCCCTTTAAAAGCTGGAGGTAGCATGCCCGCACTCCACAGTCAGAGTGAGAGAGGCCTGGCCAATCTATTCCAGTGGCATGGCCCACCCGGAAGGAGGGGAAAGCGGGAGGATTGTTAATTTTTGTCTGGTCCTAGGTGCCTGAAAGGGACTTGGCTGGATCCATTCTTATCTCCTAATTTAAAGGGATTAGAGATTATTCTGGATTACGTTGTTACTACACCTATTTACACATGAAAAATGAAAGCTCTTCGCACACATTTTTGATCAAACGTGTTTGTCGGGGTTCCCTGATCATAAATACATGGTGTGATTATTGAAAACCCTCAATCTGATGTCAGAGGCAACCATTCATTAACACCTCCTTGTCAACTGAACACCATGATTTCATTCCTATAGGCTTTTTTTAAGCTGGCCATATACATTATACTTTTGTCAGATGAACCTGTCAAGAACCGTGGGTTCGGCTGGCACACTAATGTCTGTGGGGAGTACTTTTTTGCTGAGCCGAATTTGTATGTGTATGGGGGAAACGGCTGTCTGCCGAACGAAGCTTAGACTTAACCCCTTTAAGTCTTTTATCTGGAACTCTTTGTCAGGAAATATCTGTCCATGGATGTTTGATATGAGTTTGATTAACCTGGTTAAAACCTAACTCATAATATGTGTCTATATATTTGTTTCACATATATGTTCATGCTGCATTTGTCTCCATTAATATCTGTTATATAGATACTATGCTTTAGGAAAATAAGAAAATATTTATTTTTCCAGGTGAGGATGAGACGAGAGACTCCCATGAACATCTCCTTTTAGCTGAAGAAGTAGAAGAGAACAAGGTCACACAAGCTAATTTAATAAATGCTATTGTACCCTTAGACCTTCACAGTGGAGATCTATCCACCAGTACCGTTGGTCACAAGTATCTTTTGTCCAATCAATCACTGAGTCAATCACAGAATCGGTCTAAACAATCTGTGCATGAAATAATTGACAAAGATAAAAGACCACTTTTAGCTTCAGAATGTGAAAAGTATTTTAGTCAGAAATCAAAACTTATGGAGCGTCAAAGAATTCACACACTGGAGAAGCCATTTTTATGTTCAGAATGCGGGAAATGTTTTGGTCTGAAATCATACCTTGTGAAACATCGAAGAATTCACACAGGGGAGAAGCCATTTTCATGTTCGGAATGTGGGAAATGTTTTGCAAAGAATTCAAATGTTGTGGAACATCTAAGAACTCACACTGGGGAGAAGCCGTTTTCATGTTCGGAATGTGGAAAATGTTTTAGTCGAAAATCGGTTCTTAAAGAACATCAGAGAATTCACACGGGAGAGAAGCCATATTCATGTCCTGAATGTGGGAAATGTTTTTGCCATAAATCAGGCCTTTTGGAACATCAAAAAACTCACACAGGAGAGAAGCCATTTTCATGTTCAGAATGTGGGAAATGTTTTAGTCTGAAATTGTGTCTTTTTTCTCATCAGAGAACTCATACAGGGGAGAAGCCATTTTCATGTTCAGAATGTGGCAAACGTTTCGGCTATAAACCGGATCTGGTTGTACATCAAAGAACTCACACAGGGGAGAAACCGTTTTCATGTCCTGAATGTGAGAAATGTTTTAGTCAGAAAAGAAATCTTGTGAAACATCAAAGAATCCACACAGGGGAGAAGCCATTTTAATGTTTAGAATGTGGGAAATGTTTTAGACTCAAGTCGATTCTTCTTTACCATCAGAGAACTCACACAGCAGAGTAGCCATTTCATGTCCTGAATGTGGAAAATCTTTTGGCCAGAAATCAAGCCTTGTAGAACATCGAAGAATTCACACAGGGGAGAAGCCATTTTCATGTCCTGAATGTGGGAAATGTTTTTGCCATAAATCAGGCCTTTTGGAACATCAAAAAACTCACACAGGAGAGAAGCCATTTTCATGTTCAGAATGTGGGAAATGTTTTTGCCAGAAATCAGGCATTTTGGAACATCAAAGAACTCACATAGGAGAGAAGCCATTTTCATAAGAGAACTCACATAGATTCTCTCCTATTTCCGTGTGCTACTGTTGGAGATATTTTAGACAGAAATCAAATGTTAGAAAACATCTAAAAGTTTACACAGGATAGAGGCCATTTTAATGTTCTGAATTTGCTAAAATTTTTACACACAGAACAGGTTTTGCTAAACATTGAAGAACTCGCACAGGTGCAACGTAAGAACTGTTGCAGGTGTTTGCTTTATTTTAAGACCTGCTGCCTAAGGATGCCTTCTGTTGTCCAAATATACTCCTTGTGGTACAGCAGAACTGTTTAGGCAGATGTCCCCAGAAAACCAGAGTCACGCTATTACAACACTGATCGTTTAGACACTGCCACTATGTCCGTATGATCAGTACTGTGGCTGTAACACATACAATGCTTTCAGGAAGTCTTCAGATCATTTCTTTTCTTTTTTTTTCATTATGCTGTGGCCTTGTGCTAAAATTAAGAAGAAATCCAGTTGTTCCCCGTCATTCTGCACTCCTTACCGCATAATTCAAAAAGTTAAAACAGAATGTTAGAATTCTTACCTAACTTAGTGAAAGGGAAAAGCTAAAATTTTGCATTGATAGAAGTATTCAGACCCTTTACTCAGGACGTAGTTGAAGCCCCTTTGGCAGCATTTACAGCCTACAATCTTCTTGGGTATGATGCCAAAAGGTTTGCACACCAGGATTTGGGGATTTTTTGCCGTTCTTCTCTGCAGATTCTCTCAAGCTCTGCGAGATTGGATGGGGATGTCGGTGGACAGCCATTTTCAGGTCTCTCCAGAAATGTTCCATTAGGTTCAGGGTTCTAGCTAGGCCACTTAAAAAGAAAGTTGTCCCTAAGCCACTCCTGTGTTGTCTTGGATGTGTGCTTTGAGTAATTGTCTTGTTGGAAGGTGACCCATCAATCCGAGGCAAAGATCCAGGTCCACACTTCTATTAAGAATATCTCTGGAATTTGCTCCATTCAGCTTTACCTCAGCCTTGACCAGTCTACCTGTCCCAGCTGCTGACCCCCCCCCCTCCCCAGTGTGATGCTGCCATCACCATTCTTTAATGTAGGGATGGTATTGGGCAGATGATCAGCAGTGCCTGGTTTCCTCCAGACATGACGCTTAGAATTGAGGGCAAAAAGTTTCCATCTTGGTTTCATCAAACCAGAGAATCTGGTTTTTCACAGTCTGAGACTCCTTTTATTTATTTATATTTTTATTTTAAAGTCCAGGCGGGTATTCATGTGTCTTTTACTGAGGAGAGGCTGCTTTGTGGCTACTCTACCATAAAGCCCAGATTGGTGCAGGCTGCAGTGATGGTTGACATTCTGGATGTTTTTCCCATCTGCCCACGGGATTTTTTTTAATAGCAAATATGGATAAATGTTTCAACTCGCCACATTCCTGGTTATACATGTGCATCTCAATAAATTAGAATATCATTCAAAAGTTAATTTTTAAGTTATTTCACTAATTTAGTTCAAAAAGTGATATATTCTATAGGTTCATTACACACATAGTGATCTATTTCAAGCATTTAGTTATTTTCATGATGATGGCTATGGCTTACAGCTAATAAAACCCCAAAAGTTAGCATCTCAGAAAATTAGAATAGTATATAAGACCAAATACAATATTCATATTTTAATACAGAATTCTGTACTTGGTCGGGGCTCCTTTTGCATGAATTACTACATCATTGCGGCATGGCATGGAGGCGATCAGCCTGTGGCACAGCTGAGATGTTATGGAAGTGCAGGTTGCTTTGTAAGTGGCCTTCAGATCATCTGCATTGTTGGGTCTTCTATCTATAATCTTCCCCTTGACAATACCCCATAGATTCTCTATGAGGTTTAGGTCAGGTGAGTTTGCTGGCCAATCAAGCACAGTGATACCATGGCTACACTGACTTTGGACTTGATATAACATAGCGGACCTACACCAGCAGATGACATGGCTACCCAAACATCACTGACTGTGGAGACCTCTAGCAACTTGGATTGTGGCCTCTCCACTCTTCTTCCAGACTCTGGGACCTTGATTTCCAAATGAAATGCAAATTTTACTTGCATCTGAAAACAGGACTTTGGACCATTGAGCAGCAGTCCAGTCCTTTTTCTCCTTAGCTAAGGTAAGACGCTTCTGACGTTGTCTCTGGTTCATGAGTGGTTTGACCCAAGAAATGTAACAGTTGTAGCCCATGTCCTAGACATGTGTGTGTGTGATGGCTCTTGAAGCACTGACTCTAGCTGCAGTCCACTCCTTGTGAATCTCCCCCAAATTTTTGAATGGCCTTTTCTTGACATTCCTTTCAAGGCTGTAGTTATTGCTGTTGCTTTTGATATTCACACTTTTCCTTCCACTCAATTTACCATTAATATGCTTGGATACAGCACTCTGTGAACAGCCAGCTTCTTTAGCAATGGCCTTTTGTGGATTGCCCTCCATGTTTAGGTTCACAATGACTCGAGAAGTCAGCGGTCTTCCCCATGAGTGTGTTGCCTACTGAACCAGACTGAGGTACCAAGCTTGGAAAACCTTTTTTAGGTGTTTTGTATTGATTAGCTGATTAGAGTGTGACTCCATGAATCTACAATATATAACTTTTTCACAATATTCTAATTCTCTGAGATACTGACTTTTGGGTTTTCATTAGCTGTAAGCCATAATCATCAGCATTAAAATAAACGCTCAAAAAAGATCACTGTGTGTAATAAATCTATAATATGAGTTTCACTTTTTCAATTGAACTACTGAAATAAATTAGGGTTATCCTAGTCCATCCTTCATACTTCACTGTCAGCTCCAGTTCATACACTTGTGCATATTAAAATTGCCATCCACAGCAACAAAAGTGGTGAATAAAACAGACCAATAGAGCATCTGTTTTTATGGAGATGAGTGTAGAAACATCTCAAAGATGAGCCAGAGAAATGGGATGCCCAGAGCTAAATGTCAGTCATAGCAAAGGGTCTGAATACTTACTGTGTATATCCATACGAAATGTATAGTTTTTCCTTTTTAATAAATTTTCAAAAATTATAAAATTTTCTTTTCACTTTCTCATTATGGGGTACTGAGTGCAGAATGATAGGGGAAAAACTTGATTTTTTTTTAATAAAATGTATCAGAAGTCTGCAACATAAAATGTGAAAAAAAAAGTGAAAAAGTCTGAAGTATTTCTAAATGCAGTGTAGCTTCATCTCTGCTATAAAAACTAGTAATCTAAATTGTTTAACTTCTTTTATGCCACAAACAAAGGGTTAAAGAAAAGGGGGTTAATTTACACTTTCATATAACAATACTGAAGAATAACAGTTTCCTTACTGATCAGTATTATGGCTCATATTTTTATTTTATTTTGTGGCTCATTTACCATCAGTATGACTCCACAGTACAAAATACACAGAAGAAAACAGGCTTCGTTATCAAAAGCTTGGCCTAATTTACATGATAATTAAAAGAAACTCTTTGGACAATGTAGGACCCATTGGTTTGGACTAATGAAAATCCAAACAGTAATGATGCTATAGTAGAACCTGAGATGAGCTGCTTATGCGTAAAGTCTCCTAATATGTCTGTTTTGTTGCAATTATTACCACTGAGGTCACAATACTTTGTGCTGGAAGTGATTTGTCTGTGGCTTCTTGAAATGTAGATACAATAAAAGAAACAGAATGGCTCCAAGTTTTCAGTTTTTGCAAGAGTTCTCTTTGATTCATAGAGCGGAAGATGAGTTGACCCCTACTGTCAGTGCATTATTTTGTAATATGGGGTCTAAGAGTGTTTTCTCATATAGTTACATAGAAAAAAGTCAGATGTCCAAGTTCTGCAAGGGATAGAGGGAAGGGGAGTGGGAATCAAAATTCTGCACATTTACATAAGAATTAATATTATTTTGTTCTGACAATTAATCTAAAGGCAGATTTACACATGTCGACCGACCAGGCAATTATCGTGGTGGGACTGTTCCATCCTGATAACTGCCTACTTGATTACATGCAGCAATATCCTCCACTGTTTGGGGATGAGTGATGGCTACTGCTATCGCTCATCCTCGTACAGATTCATCGTTTCTGGGGAGCAGATCACTGTTTACAGCGTAATTGTGCGTTCATCAGGTGATCTGCAGAACTTTTACATCGGCCAATTATCAGGCATGAGCATTCGTTCTAACATTCATTGTCATGCCCTAAAAGGGCTCTAGGTCCTCCACAAGTAATTATAGACCAGTAAGCTTAACTTTTGTTGTGGGAAAAAAGTTTGAAGGACTCTGAAGGGACTATATACAGGAGCACATGACTGTTTATAATATCATAAGTGATAACCAGCATGGGTTTACCAAGGACGGAAGCTGTCAGATTAAGCTGGTTTGTTTTTATGAGGAAGTGAGTAGAAGCCTGGAAAGAGGGGCGGCTGCGGTTGAAGTGTTTCTGGATTTTGCGAAGGCATTTCATAGATGTTTAATGGGTAAAATAAGTTCTATAGCAGGGGTAGGCATCCTCCGGCACTCCAGCTGTTGTGAAACTAAAACTCCCAACATGCATACTTGCTCTGATCTTCTAATAACCCTCATGAAAATGAATGGAGCCTGTTAGGAACTGTAGTTTCACAATAACTGGAGTGCCAGAGGTTACTGATCCCTGGTCTATAGGCTTGGAAAGTATAGTTTGTAATTGGATTGAAAACTGGCTGAAGGACCAAGTCCAGAGAGTTGTGGTGAATGGTTCCTATTCTGAATGGTCCGGGGTTATAAGTGGTGACCCCAAGGTTCAGTGCTGGGTCCTCTGTTTTTTTATTTATTTATTAATGATATCGATGATGGGATTAATAGCACCATTTCTATTTTTGCAGATGACACTAAGCTATGTAGAACTGTGCAGTCTATGAAAGATGTCCATAAAATACAAGCTGACTTGGACACTCTGAGTAATTGGGCATCAACTGGCAAATGAGGGTCAATGTGGAAAAATGTAAAGTTCTGCATCTTGGTAGTAATAATCTCCATGCTTCATATGTCCTATGGGAGGTAACACTGGAGGAGTCACTTATAGAGAAGGACTAAATAACAGCATACACTTTGTACCGCTCATCTAACAACCTACTAAGAGGTCATAAACACTTAAAGCCACATTCTTATCAGTAAGATAAGAACTGACCTATAAAGTGTTTATAAGGTCAGAGAGCAGAGATAAGGAGCTCCTCAGCTCCCTCCCTGATGGAGAAGAGAGAAAATTCAGATTCTGCTAGTAGAGCGTCTCAGCTCTCCACAGAGAAAAGGACTCCATATTTTTAATAAAGACTAATTGAAAAAATTATTTTTAGCTCATAATGAGTACAATGCACTAATAAAATTGCCCCCAAAGGTGCACATAGCCTATAAGAATAAGACCCCCTATTAGAGTGGGATATTGGTGGTGGAGACATTTATTTTCCACCTCTGATACTGAACACCATAGAATTCTTAAGCGGGTGGAACCATAGAGAGAGGTCTGTGTGAGAGAGGAGGAACCGTGGGGAGCGGTCTGTGTGAGAGAGGGGGAATCATGGGGTGAGATCTGTGTGAGAGAGGGGGAACCATGGAGAGCGGTCTGTGTGAGAGAGGGGGAACCATGGGGAGCGGTGTGTGTGAGAGAGGGGGAACCATGGGGAGCGGTCTGTGTGAGAGAGGGGGAACCATGGAGAGAGGTCTGTGTGAAGGAGTGGGGGAACCATAGGGAGAGGTCTGTGTGAGAGAGGGGGAACCATGGGGAGCGGTCTCTGTGAGAGAGGGGGAACCATGGGGAGCGGTCTCTGTGAGAGAGGGGGAACCATGGGGAGCGGTCTCTGTGAGAGAGGGGGAACCATGGGGAGCGGTCTGTGTGAGAGAGGGGGAACCATGGGGAGCGGTCTGTGTGAGAGAGAGGAGGAACCATGGGGAGTGGTCTGTGTGACAGAGGAGGAACCATGGGGAGTGGTCTGTGTGAGAGAGGGGGAACCGTGGGGAGTGGTCTGTGTGAGAGAGGGGGAAACATGGGGAGAGATCTGTGTGAGAGAGGGGGAACCATGGAAAGCGGTCTGTGTGAGAGAGGGGGAACCATGGGGAGCGGTGTGTGTGAGAGAGGGGGAACCATGGGGAGCGGTCTGTGTGAGAGAGGGAACCATGGAGAGAGGTCTGTGTGAAGGAGAGGGGGAACCATAGGGAGAGGTCTGTGTGAGAGAGGGGGAACCATGGGGAGCGGTCTCTGTGAGAGAGGGGGAACCATGGGGAGCGGTCTGTGTGAGAGAGGGGGAACCATGGGGAGCGGTCTGTGTGAGAGAGAGGAGGAACCATGGGGAGTGGTCTGTGTGACAGAGGAGGAACCATGGGGAGTGGTCTGTGTGACAGAGGGGGAACCATGGGGAGTGGTCTGTGTGAGAGAGGGGGAACCATGGGGAGTGGTCTGTGTGAGAGAGGGAGAACTATCAGAATATTTATACTGCTTTAATTAACAATCTATATTATTGATTTAAACAAATTAGGATCTATAATAGAGGATCTCATAAACAACAAGCTCACCAGAGCTCTTGATCTGCGTTGTATTGAAGACAAAAAGAACCCAGTTGTAAACAAAATATATATTAATAATAATTCAGTGCAAAATAATCTATATAATAACCGGTGACAATAAAGATTATGAAAATGAATCAATGATATGCAAAAGCCAAAATTAATTTAAATCACTTTGATGCCCGATTTCTCTCAGCCGACAGATGTCTCAGGTTAACTTCATGGCAGATTTATGTCAATATTAATATATATATTGTAAGGGGGTTACACTCTCAGGCAGGGCCGGGATGACAGATTCTTGTGCAGACCACAGGGTTAAAGTCCAAACGTGGCTTTATTCTTTTATAACACTCCGGCAATACAGGCAACCCCAGTTATAACTCACTGAGTAAGGTGAAAGTCCAGCACCACAAAACATAAACCAAACCAAAATAAACATCTGCCCGTCTGGGCTCTGGCTAATACAGTGAAGATCCTAGCTCACCTATTGAACACCGTTCACACAGGGAATTCAGCTTCTCTGGCCAGCAGGGCAGCCAGCTTCCCAGACTTTCTCCAGGCCTCAGTCTCCTAGACTGACAGCCTGGACTGTGCTTTATTTCCCCTTAACAATCCCAGCTGGGGATCCCTCAGGCTAGGGGAAAATCTGCCCCGGAATGGGGTGGACTGGGGAGGTCCCTCTACCAAGCCTACCTTCTCCCAGTCCAATAAAATCCAGCCCATAAACTTAACAAAACTGTCTTAGCAACCTACACATTGCTGAGACCATTTTAACCTTCTGGATTTTTATTTACCTCACCCAGTTGAGGAAGCTGAGTCTGATATACACCCCTTCCAGGACTTTACCATACACTTTTCTGTTTACCTTACCACTATAGATATATATATATGATCAACCATACATGCATAGAACTGAACTCAGTTTCTTGGAGATACCGTGAAATATGAATAATTTTCAACAATATGTATAGATCTCCCTGTATAGGAAAAGTTAGGATGATGCTGCAGTTACAGCCTAGCCTTATTCCAAAACAGATTCTACCCACAAAGTATGGTTGAATAATGATATATATAGACAAAATTATTATATTTATTCTCCTATGAAATATAGGGAAGTTTATACTATACCAGTGTATCGGCTAGAAGAAATCAGTTTTAAGATTCAGTGAACTTCAATGAAGTTCTATCTTCTCTCGGGATGTCGTAGTTGGCTGGAAGGAATTTTCAAGATGGATAATAGCTGGATTTCTAGTAAAAAGAAACCATGGGGAGCGGTCTGTGTGAGAGAGGGGGAACCATGGGGAGCAGTCTGTGTGAGAGAGGGGGAAACATGGGGAGCGGTCTGTGTGAGAGAGGATGAACTACGGGGAGCAGTCTGTGTGAGAGAGGGGGAACCATGGGGAGCGGTCTGTGTGACAGAGGGGGAACCATGGGGAGCGGTCTGTGTGAGAGAGGGGGAACCATGGGGAGCAGTCTGTGTGAGAGAGGGGGAACCATGGGGAGCGGTCTGTGTGAGAGAGGGGGAAACATGGGGAGCGGTCTGTGTGAGAGAGGGGGAAACATGGGGAGCGGTCTGTGTGAGAGAGGATGAACTACGGGGAGCAGTCTGTGTGAGAGAGGGGGAACCATGGGGAGCGGTCTGTGTGACAGAGGGGGAACCATGGGGAGCGGTCTGTGTGAGAGAGGGGGAACCATGGGGAGCAGTCTGTGTGAGAGAGGGGGAACCATGGGGAGCGGTCTGTGTGAGAGAGGGGAATCATGGGGAGCGGTCTATGTGAGAGAGGGGGAACCATGGGGAGCAGTCTGTGTGAGAGAGGGGGAACCATGGGGAGCGGTCTGTGTGAGAGAGGGGAATCATGGGGAGCGGTCTATGTGAGAGAGGGGGAACCATGGGGAGCAGTCTGTGTGAGAGAGGGGGAACCATGGGGAGCAGTCTGTGTGAGAGAGGGGGAACCATGGGGAGCAGTCTGTGTGAGAGAGGGGGAACCATGGGGAGCAGTCTGTGTGAGAGAGGGGGAACCATGGGGAGCGGTCTGTGTGAGAGAGGGAAACCATGGGGAGCGGTCTGTGTGAGAGAGGGGGAACCATGGGGAGCGGTCTGTGTGAGAGAGAGCGGTCTGTGTGAGAGAGGGTGAACCATGGGGAGCGGTCTGTGTGAGAGAGGGGGAACCATGGGGAGCGGTCTGTGAGAGAGAGGGGGAACCATGGGGAGCGGTCTGTGTGAGAGAGGGGGAACCATGGTGAGCGGTCTGTGTGAGAGAGGGGGAACCATGGGGAGCGGTCTGTGTGAGAGAGGGGGAACCATGGTGAGCGGTCTGTGAGAGAGAGGGGGAACCATGGTGAGCGGTCTGTGAGAGAGAGGGGGAACCATGGTGAGCGGTCTGTGTGAGAGAGGGGGAACCATGGGGAGCGGTCTGTGTGAGAGAGGGGGAACCATGGTGAGCGGTCTGTGTGAGAGAGAGGGAACCATGGGGAGCGGTCTCTGTGAGAGAGGGGGAACCATGGGGAGCGGTCTGTGTGAGAGAGGGGGAACTATATGGAAGCGGTCTGTGTGAGATAGAGGGGATCCATGGGGAGCGGTCTGTGAGAGAGAGATGGGAACCATGGGGAGCGGTCTGTGTGAGAGAGGGGGAACCATGGGGAGCGGTCTGTGTGAGAGAGGGGGGAACCATGGGGAGCGGTCTGTGTGAGAGAGGGGGAACCATGGGGAGCGGTCTGTGTGAGAGAGGGGGAACCATGGGGAGCGGTCTCTGTGAGAGAGGGGGAACCATGGGGAGCGGTCTGTGTGAGAGAGGGGGAACCATGGGGAGCGGATTTACCCATTTCCTTCTAGTCTCTGCTGTATGATGGAAGAGACTACAGTAAATTATATCTACCACCCCCAAAAAAAAAGAACACTTAGCTAATTTTGGTTAATGAAACTGGGAAATGTCGCACTAAAATGAGGTGGAAAAACCACACAGAGGTGCACCCACTTAACAGACAACACCCAGTCTGAAAGTGATAAATAGCATAAATAAATAATGAAAGTGGGGCACACTCTCAAAGTATAGGGATCTTTATTAACACTATTGGTAAGAATGCAGAAATGACAGTAATATTAAAAATAAAATGCAGAAAAAAGTTAAAATGCAATAGGTATAAACAATAAAATTAAATTAAATTTAAACCTTAGATTATAAATGATCATAAAAACAAAATGGGTAAAAATATATTAAATACGATACTATAGTCAATATGCGCATGGATCCCAATATAAATTTTCAATGCGAATAACCGGTCACAAGATATAAACTCACTGGTTACTAGGTATAAAGTCCCATACACGGTTAATATGATGTTGTATATAATTTTGCAGAAAAGTCCTTACTTGCCAATTTTTAGCAATGATCGAAAGCGTATGCAGCCTGTAGGTTTTGCGTTATATGATATTCAGGCTGTTCATGCGCACAGCGGCGTCCCGCTGTATTTAATATAGCAAAGCGATCGCTTATCGATGGTTTGTAGAGGCTTACCCGAGGGTCTTTTGCTGCTGGATATTATGCTCTCGACACGGCGTACCTGTCTTGGTTCCGGTCTCAAGAGCTGGTGTCCAGGTTTGAGTTTTTGGCCGCCAGTGAAATTTGTTTGTTGCACGCGGTGTCGATGTCTTTCATCACCAGCGTGGCAGCGATAATTCACTTCAGCGGCTCTCTGGTTAAATGGCAGTTGTCCAGACTTCCTTGGTTTTGCAGGATCTTTCTACTCCATAGGGGAATTGCTACCAGACGCGTTTCGGGGATTTACGAAAATGACCACTGAGGAAGGGGTCATTTTCGTAAATCCCCGAAACACGTCTGGTAGCAATTCCCCTATGGAGTAGAAAGATCCTGCAAAACCGAGGAAGTCTGGACAACTGCCATTTAACCAGAGAGCCGCTGAAGTGAATTATCGCTGCTACGCTGGTGATGAAAGACATCGACACCGCGTGCAACAAACAAATTTCACTGGCGGCCAAAAACTCAAACCTGGACACCAGCTCTTGAGACCGGAACCAAGACAGGTACGCCGTGTCGAGAGCATAATATCCAGCAGCAAAAGACCCTCGGGTAAGCCTCTACAAACCATCGATAAGCGATCGCTTTGCTATTAAATACAGCGGGACGCCGCTGTGCGTATGAACAGCCTGAATATCATATAACGCAAAACTTACAGGCTGCATACGCTTTCGATCATTGCTAAAAATTGGCAAGTAAGGACTTTTCTGCAAAATTATATACAACATCATATTAACCGTGTATGGGACTTTTTATACCTAGTAACCAGTGAGTTTATATTTTGTGACCGGTTGTTCGCATTGAAAATTTATATTGGGATCCATGCGCATATTGACTATAGTATCGTATTTAATATATTTTTACCCATTGTGTTTTTATGATCATTTATAATTTAAGGTTTAAATTTAATTTAATTTTATTGTTTATACCTATTGCATTTTAACTTTTTTCTGCATTTTATTTTTAATATTACTGTCATTTCTGCATTCTTACCAATAGTGTTAATAAAGATCCCTATACTTTGAGAGTGTGCCCCACTTTCATTATTTACTTAGCTAATTTTCACCACGACTAATCTCAGATTCACACGTGACCTAAACCTCCCATGAACCCATACATTGTAGGCATTACCTATCTGCAGACATTTTACTCTGACTACAGGACCTTTGATGATGTCATGGTCATGTGAACAGTCACATGAGGGGAGGAGTAAAGTAGTGGAGGTGTTTCACTGTTCAGCACTTCCTGTCATGTGACCAGTGTGACGTCATCGCAGGTCCTGCAGCCCCAGGAGGTGAGATCTGCAGGCCAGTTATTGGTCTTGGTTCTGGGTTTATTAGAATAGAGCGGTTCTATAGGTGATATATAGTGTTGACCGAGAACCCGAGCATTAAACCAGGCGCCTGCTGCTCTGAAGAGGGGAGGGCGTCTGGTTCATAGGAAAAGGTCAGAAATTGATGGAAACACCACTGAAATGGTTCGGGAACAGCATGGGGAGGATGTCTGGATGCATCTTGAACTCGCAGGTCTCTGCTGGTGTCACGACTATGGTCATGGTCATGACTCTTAGAACCACATGCAGTTGCCAGTGGCCAGGTTTGGTTGTTTACCGCAGGTGAGGGCTGTTAGTTGATAGTCTCACATGCGGTTGCCGCTGGCAACATGGTGTTGTTGGCAGTGTAGCAGCCTGAGCTTGTTGCTAGGCGGCTCGGTGTCAATGCATGCGGTTGCCTCTGGCAACGTGCGTTTGTATGTGTGCACTTTCTCCGTTTGGTGTGCACGGGGTTAAGGTGTGTTTGCTAGGTGTGGTGGGTGTGACCTCAGGCCTCCTTATATGTTTGTGTGGTGGAGGCTGAGGTCAGTTTTGATTTTGTTGTCAGTCTGTGTAGGAGCTTTGCTCCCTGGCTGAATGTTCCTGTCTGTGTGAGCCATCCTTATTTATTATATTGTTTCCCTTGCTCTGTGTGTCCCCACCAGCGTGTTTCTGTTTTCCCTCTACCACCTGGTGTATGTTGTTATGGGGTGGGCCTTGTTTGGAGGTTATTGTGTTGTAGTGTGTTTCCTCATAAAGGGGGCTGCCTTCCTGGAGGGGTTTAAGAAAACATCTAGACAGTGCGTTTCCGTTCCATCTCGTCGGCGGCAGGTAAGTTCTGGTAACCTAGGTTGTCTATTGCCTTTTGTTTCTTACCTGTCGTTTGGCTGTGAACCCTGTCTAGTTGGTTGCCAGCTGCTGGGTTTCTGGAGACACCATGCATCCGTTGTGCTGGATGGTCTCTGCCCTGTCTTCAGGCTTAGGGCATAGCAGGGATACCTAGGGTTCTAGATTGGAGAGCATGAGCCCCCTTACCTTCTGAGGCAGGTCATGCATTAGGATTTTAGAGAGATCTTCAGGATCGCGTTAGGAGGTATCCTGCTCCCTGTTCCCTGCGTTGCAGTGAACGCCGAGGCACGGTGGGGGGTTCCCCCCACTCCACGCCGTGACAGCTGGGAACGGTGTTGTCTGAGTAGTACGCCACTTTTACAGACTGACAATAATACGCACAAAACCGAAGAAAAAAATTGATTTTAGAGGAAAAACTGTTATAAAACGTTCCTTCCTGTATATTCACTTGTATATAAAGTGCAAGTGCTGCCAAAAATCACAAGGAAGAGGCACTCCGATACAACCTGTATATCACATAAAGGAGGGCCTCATTCACATTGTGGTACAATTGTTCAGGTAGTGGGACTCCTACACTCATAAAGCCTATGCACTAAGTGAAAGGGCTGCCAGAAATTGCAAGGAATCGGCACTACAATACACCCTTTATTACACATAAAGGAGGGCATCATACACAGCCTTGAAAAATTATTGATGATGGCCTGCTGGTGACCCTCAAAACCATTTGGAGCAAGGGCCTGCTGATCTGACCATCTAAAACATGGGCGAGGGCCTGCTGCCGCTTTGGTGACTCTAGATAACGTCCCCGTGACAACGACTATCCATTTGGATGTCTGCCCTATCAACTCTCGATGTTATTTTCAGCCCAAACCATAGTGACCATGGGTTACGGGGGAATTATAGTTTGATTCCGGAGAGGGAGCCTAAGAAACAGCTACGACTACCACATCCAAGCAAGGCAGCGTGCGCGCAAATTACCTATTAGGTATAATTAAGTGAGGGCCTGCAGATGAGCTGACCCTGTAAAAGATTTACGGTGCAGGCCTGCAGGTGAGCTGACCCTTTAAAAGATTTTAGGTGCACGGGCCTGCAGGTGAGCTGACCCTGTAAAAGATTTTAGGTGCGGGCCTTCTGATGAGCTGACCCTCTAAAACATTATATGCGAGTGCCTTCAGGTGAGCTGACCCTGTAAAACATTATATGCGAGGGGATGCAGGTGAGCTGACCCTCTAAAAAATTAAATGCAAGGGCCTTCAGGTGAGCTGACCCTGTAAAAGATTTGAGGTGCGGGCCTGCTGGTGAGCTGACCCTGTAAAATATTTAAAGGTGCAGGCCTGCTGGTGAGCTGACCCTTTAAAAAAATTAAATACGAGGACCTTCAGGTGAGCTGACCCAGTAAAAGATTGTAGGTAAAGGCCTGCTGGTGAGCTGACCCTCTAAAAAATTATATGCGAGGGCCTGAAGGTGAGCTGACCCTGTAAAAGTTTGTAGGTGAGGGCCTGCTGGTGAGCTGCCCCTATAAAAAATTATATGCGAGGGCCTGCATGTGAGCTGACCCTGTAAAACATTATATGCGAAGGGAATATATGCGAGGGCATTATATGTGACGAATAAGCATGTTGATGTGATGGAAGAGTAGAAGGAGGATGAGAAAAAGGAAGATTCAACCATTTACCCTTGTTTGTTGTGGAAGGGGTAACATGGGAATACAGTGCATTCAGTACATTATAAAAAACACATTTAAAGTGCCTTTATGTTCAGCAGCTTTCCTCTGGTGGAGTAGGGAAGTAATTTTCAATCCAGGCCTTGTTCATTTTTATATGAGTCAACCTGTCAGCATTTTCAGTTGACAGGCGGATACGCTTATCTGTTATAATGCCACCAGCAGCACTAAATATACGCTCAGACAAAACGCTGGCGGCAGGGCAGGCCAGCACCTCCAAAGTGTAGAGCGCAAGTTCGAGCCACGTGTCCAGCTTGGACACCCAGTAGTTGTAAGGCACTGATGGATCATTGAGGATGCTGACACAGTCTGCTATGTACTCCTTCACCATCTTCCAAAATGTTTCCCTCCTTGTGACACTAGGCCACGCATCAGGGTGAGGGTGCTGGCGGGGTGTCATGAAACTGTCTCAGCTTTGGAGAGTGTTGCCCTGCCTCTGTTGGAACTGCTGTGTGTTCCCCTCGTCTCCCCTCCTCGGTTTCCCAAGGAACTACGGACTCTGCAGCCAGCATTGTCAGCTGGAAATTTTTGGAGCAATTTTTAAACAAGGATCTGGTATTGCACAGTTTTGCTTGTCCTCTCCACCAGAGTCAGGCTGGGTTCACACCTGAGCGTTTTACAGCGCGTTCCTACGCGCTGTAAAACGCTCAACAGGCAAGAACCAATGATTCCCTATGGGAATGGTTCTCACCTTAGCGTTTTACAGCGCGTACGATCGCGCTGTAAAACGCCCGATGCCCCAAGAAGTACATTAGCTTCTTTGGGGCGTCTTGTCGCGTGTTCCCGTACATAGACTTCAGCGGGAACGCGCGACAATAGGTGTTCGCTTGTCTCTGTATGCGCAATTGCAAACTCCCGTACAATCGCGCATACAGAGCGCTCCATCGCGAACGCTCAGGTCTGAACCCAGCGTAAGGCTGGATTCACACCTGAGCGTGTTAAATGGCTTCTGTGCTCCTCTGCTGGTCCTTTTCCTCGGTTGGTCCCAGCAGAGGAGCACACATCACAGTGAGTACACCAAACAGTACACTTATCCCCCAGATCACCCCCCATCACTCCAATTAACCCCTTGATCGCCCCTGTCAATCATTTAGTGAAAGGGAAAAAAGTGATCAGTGTAAACTGTCACTTTTTTTTCACTAGTATTGACTGTTAGGTTTTAGGATAGTTTAGGCCCCTTTGTTAGGTAGTTAGCGCCCACCGCACCGCAGTCACTGATTCGCTGATTAGCATATCGCTAATCAGCATTGGAACTTTTATAGTATCCGTAAGTGATCAGAACTGATCACAGTCAGATCTATAATAGTATTAGTGTCACCTTAGTTCGCCCTCCACCCAAAACGCAGTGTTTGCCCGATCAGGCCTGATCGGTCGCCCACGCGTACGTTCACCCACGCCCGCCCCACTGCAGCGACCCCAAAAATATTTTTTTGGATCACTGCACAATCACTTCACAAGCGCTGCGGCGATATAAAAATCAGTTTTGATAATTTTTATCAATCGCAGCGGCTTCCGGTACTTCGCTAGCCTCCCATTTGTAAGACAGGCTTGCTTTTTTTCTTGGGTAGTCTCAGGGAATACCCCCTAAATTTAGTTGACCAAATGGCAAATAAGGGGTATTCTTCTGAAGAGGCCTACAGGCTTCTGACCCAGTCGGATGAGGAATGGGAACCCTCATCTGACGAATCCAGTGGGTCAGAATATGAACCTGTAGAAAGCAGTGGCAGTCTGACCCAAAGTTCGGACGAGGAGGTTGAGGTCCCTGATACCACCAGGCGTACCCGGCCCCGTGTTGCTAGACCACAGGTTGCGCAGGATCTGCTTCAAAGGCAGCAGAGTGGGGCTGGCGCTGTCTGATTACGTGGTGAGGCATACATCAGCAGCGCAGCCCATCCTGGACCTAGTACCAGCACTGCTGTACAACATGGTGAAGTGGCGAGCACCAAAAGGGCAGTTGAAGCTGGTACGGTGGCACGTGCATTAGTTCCCCCATCGCAGCCACCGCACAGACAGGCCCGTAGAGCCCCTAGAGTCCCTGAGGTGCTGGCAAACCCTGATTGGCAGCCCCCAACTTCAGCCGCACCAGTAGTTCCCCCTTTCGCCGCCCAGTCTGGAGTTCGGGTCGGCACTGGGGTTTTTTGAGCTGTTCTTGACTGCGGAGCTCTTGGACTTAGTCGGACTTAGTCGTAACAAATCGGTATGCCACTCAATTTATAGCCGCCAACCCGGGAAGCTTTTATGCCCAGTCTTTCCGGGGGAAACCCGTCCAAGTTTCCGAATGAAAAAAAATTCTGGCCCTTCTCCTCAACATGGGCCTAACAAAAAAAGCATGAATTGCGGGCATATTGGTCCACGAACCCAATTCATCACATGCCCATGTTCTCTGCTGCCATGTCCAGGACACTATTTGAGACCATCCTGCGTTTCCTGCACTTTAGTGACAACACCGCCTCCCGTCCCAGAGGCCACCCAGCTTTTGACCGGCTCCACAAAATTCGGCCCCTCATAGACCACTTTAACACCACATTTGCAGATTTGTATACCCCTGAGCAAAACATCTGCGTAGACGAGTCCCTTATACATTTTACCGGGCGCCTTGGCTTCAAACAATACATCCCAAGCAAGCGCGCCCGGTATGGGGTCAAATTGTATAAGCTCTGTGAAAGGGCCACAGGCTATACGCAAATTTCGTGTCTATGAGGGTAAAGATCAGACCCTGGAGCCGGTCGGTTGCCCTGACTACCTGGGGAGAAGTGGGAAGACAGTCTGGGACTTGGTGTCACCCTTATTTGGCAAGGGGTACCATCTCTATGTGGACAATTTTTACACAAGTGTGCCCCTCTTCAGGCATTTGTTTTTAGAACAGATTGGCTGCTGTGGCACTGCGCGACCTAGTCGCCGGGGCTTCCCCTAATGGCTCGTTACCACCCGTCTTGCAAGGGGAGAGAGGGCTGCCTTGTGTAACGAAGAACTGCTCACGGTGAAATGGAGAGACAAGCGTGACGTTTACATGCTCTCCTCCATTCACGCAGACACGACAATCCAAATTGAACGGGCAACCAGTGTCATTGAAAAGCCCCTCTGTGTCCACGACTATAATTCGCTCATGGGAGGGATGGACTTCAATGACCAGATGTTGGCTCCGTATTTACTTTCCCGCAGGAACAGACGCTGGTATAAGAAGGTGTCTGTACATTTAATTCAATTGGCTCTGTATAATAGTTTTGTTCTCTACAGTAAGGCTGGGAGAACAAGATCCTTCCTCAAATTTCAGGAAGAGATCATCGAGAACCTCCTGTATCCAGGAGGTTCCGTGGCCCCATCCACCAGTGTAGTGAGCCGTCTACACGAGCGACATTTCCCCAGTGTCGTTGCTGGTACCTCAAACCAACCGCCACCAAAAAATTTTGTCTGTAGCAGGTGTGGAATAAGGCGTGACACCCGCTATTTTTGTCCTGACTGCCCTGACCACCCTGCCCTATTCTTAGGGGAGTGTTTGCGGAAGTACCACACACAGGTACACTTAGCATAGGGATTGCGTTACACAGGACAGGCACACAGGGCTGTTAGGGCCCTTTCACTCACAGCTGCTGCAAACCTCTCCTTTCACCTGGGACAAAGTGCATAATGTACTTCGCCACATCTCTGGGCGATTTGCGCTTTGCACATTGTCCCATGGGGAAGGAGAGGTTTGTCCTATAAAAGGTAAAAAAAAAAAAAAAATCACAGGTAAGCGAAAAAGTTAATGTTTCAAAAGTTCAAAAAAGTTTTTAAAAGTTAATGTTCTGTTCAAATGTTCTATAAAGTTAATGTTAATAAATTTTATTGCGTTGCGGCCTGTTTTTTTGTTGTTGTTTTTTTTACCTTCTAGGTGGACCAACCGATGAACCAGCTGCAGCACTGATGTGCATTCTGATAGAAGCATTGCGCTGCTGTCAGATTACACAAAAGTCGGTGTATGCGGCGCTGCAAGACGAGATTTCTCCTCTGCAGTAAAAAAGATACGTTTGCCGAGGCTTATGAGCTGAGGGGGCGGCGGTGTTCATATGCTTTGGCAAACACTTTGTATATAAAAAAAATAAGAAATAAAAATCCCGGCAATGGTTTATTCATCCACATTGATTGATGTGAATGGAGAAATCGGGTTTGCCAGGGCATACAGGCTCAGTGGGTTTGGATGTTGGGCGGAGCTCCTATGTCCTGGCAGACGCCTTTCCCCTCCTTTGGGTTTTTTCATCCACATTGATCGATGCGAATGAAGAAATCTGTGCCGTTCATTTTTTCTTTCAGCCCAGAGGCTGAACGGAAAAAATATATATATCATTACCCGTATGCTCAATATAAGGAGAATAGCAGAAACTCCTAATGCTGGCCATACATGTAATGATTGCGGAGACCCTCAAATGCCAGGGCAGTGCAAACACCCCACGAATTGCCCCATTTTCGAAAGAAGACACCCCAAGGTATTCGCTGAGGGGCATATTGAGTTCATGAAAGATTGAATTTTTTTTCCCAAGTTAGCGGAAAGGGAGACTTAAATAATAAAAATTTCCGCTAACTTGTGCCAAAAAAAATCTTCTATAAACTCGGCATGCCCCTCACGGAATACCTTGGAGTGTCTTCTTTCCAAAATGGGGTTACATGTGGGGTATTTATACTGCCCTGGCATTTTAGGGGCCCTAAAGCGTGAGAAGAAGTCTGGAATCCAAATGTCTAAAAATGCCCTCCTAAAAGGAATTTGGGCCCCTTTGCCCACCTAGGCTTCAAAAAAGTGTCACACATGTGGTATCGCTGTACTCAGGAGAAGTTGGGCAATGTGTTTTGGGGTGTCTTCATACATATACCCATGCTGGGTGAGATAAATATCTCTGTCAAATGACAACTTTGTATAAAAAAAATGGGAAAAGTTGTCTTTTAGAGAGATATTTCTCTTACCCTTTTAGGATTTCACAGGCCATTTTTTACATATTTGAATTTCAAACTACTTCTCATGCATTAGGGCCCCTAAAATGCCAGGGAAGTATAACTACCCCACAAGTGACCCCATTTTGGTAAGAAGACACCCCAGGGTATTTCGTGATGGGCATAGTGAGTTCATGGAAGTTTTTATTTTTTGTTACAAGTTAGCGAATGGTGTCTACTTTCTTAAATGGGGTCATTTGTGGGATATTTCTACTGTCTGGCCATTGTAGAACCTCAGGAAACATGACAGGTGCTCAGAAAGTCAGAGCTGCTTCAAAATGCGGAAATTCACATTTTTGGACCATAGTTTGTAAACGCTGTAACTTTTGCGCAAACTAATAAATATACACTTTTTTTTATCAAAGACATGTAGAACAATAAATTTAGAGAAAAATTTATATAGAAATGTAGTTTTTAAAAAACAAATTACAACTGAAAGTGAAAAATGTCATTTTTTTGCAAAAATTTCGGTAAATTTTGATTAATAACAAAAAAAGTTTAAATATCAGCAGCAATGAAATACCACCAAATGAAAGCTCT
Source organism: Bufo gargarizans (assembly GCF_014858855.1). Lineage (NCBI taxonomy): Eukaryota > Metazoa > Chordata > Amphibia > Anura > Bufonidae > Bufo > Bufo gargarizans. The sequence continues at coordinate 534,757,980 of NC_058083.1, read as the reverse complement.
ATTAGTGAGAAGAAAAGGAGGTAAAATTCATTTGGGTGGTAAGTTGTATGACCGAGCAATAAACCGTGAAAGTAGTGTAGTGCAGAATTGTAAAAAGTGGTCTGGTCATTAAGGGGGTTTAAGCTAGGGGAGCTGAGGTGGTTAAACAGTTCGGTGTTTATTCACACATAAGGAAAAAATTAAATGACCGTTCACAGTCTTGGTGTTCGTTCACACCATGCAATGTCCATAGAACAAAATATTCACCTGTTTAGCAGTTTTCCACCCGCAGTCCACGGCTTTAGGGGCCTGTTTCCCGTCATGCGGATCTCAGCCCTTTAGCACGGCACAAATTCACAGATCCCAAAACAGAGACTCCCCAGCTTCTCTGTCAGATGGAGGATAAACCGCACACAGCTGAGACTGGCGGCTGGGTTTTATATCGGCCAATAAAGACCCGGCCTGGAGCACTTTGGCTACTCCCAGTAAGAGCCCGGATCGGCTTCACAGCCATACTAACACCAAACAGTGTCAGTCAGCATTAGCTCTACCGGCTCTTACCTCACCGAGGCCAGGTGACTCGGTGGCACATGCCTTCCATTAATGACGGCCCCTTGAGACTTCCTACTATATATATATATATATATATATATATATATATATATATATATATATTTAATTGCAAATCCACAAAACACAGATTCCGGCCAAATGTGGAACGCACATGGCCAGATCTATGATAGAAATGCGGGGTTGCGGAACGAAAGTACACGGTGTGCTGTCCCGATTTAAATGGATGGTTCCGCTTCCCTCCTGCAAAATTGTGGAACGGATGCGGACCCGTAAATATGGTTGTGTGAATGGGCCCTTAGAATATATTCACATGAAAAAATGGCTGTTAAAATGGTCCTCTTCAAATGTATGGGGGCTGTCGGTCAGGGAAAGACAAAATACGACATGTCCATGTCCCCGGCTACATTCACACGGACACACTGTCTGGTTTTCATGACCATTTCGCTTCAGTTTTTAATTGCCTTTAAACACTGGTGTTGTTTATTGGCCTTGAAGGCACTTATTTTATGCCCCCCCAATAATGGCCCCAAGTATAAATAATGGCGCCTTAGTGCCCCCAGTATTAGTTTCCCACATAGTACCCCCTCCATATAAATAATGGCCCCTTATATATATTTGTGTCCAGTTGTGCCCCCGGTATAAATTTTGCCCCCCCCCCATCCCCAGTAGTGTTAATGGATCTATAAAAAAAAACTCACCCACTTGCACGTGAATGATGGCGTCACATCATGTGACGTCACCACGCTGAGAGCTTCAGGTCCTAAAGCCTGCAGTGAGGAGAGTGTCCCTGCGGGTGCAAGTGGATGAGGTGAGTATTTTTTATTTTTTTATTGTAACCCCTGAATGGCATTTGGTGTACCTGTTTTTAATGGTTGTCAAACGGGTGCACTCCTTTCTATTCATCTGTTAAAAACAGTCCTATTGATCATCAGAACGCTCTGTCTGGCCGCAACATGTGCTATTTTTTGTTGTCCACTGGCTGCTAAAAGATAGCCCTGTGATTAGCCTCATTGACCTCAATTGGTTCTAAAAATAGTGAATGTGACCGTAAAGACCGTTTACACAGGCATTTAATTACAATAAATGGCCACTTAAGCGATCAGTCAGTCCTTACGATCATTCATCCAGCTGTTCATTTCCACCTCTTTACATAGAACGATGCACTGCCGACTAACATTCATATGAAAGATGCAATGTATAGTGTGCTATCAGTAATCCTTAATGGAGTTGTCTTATGATAGGAATGTATTCCATACACATAGGACAGAAGATAAGTATCTGATTGGTGGGGGTCTGACCACTGGGATCCCCACCAATCACAAGTATGAGCTGCCAGAATGTATGAAACGGTGGTCACACTATTCAACTCTATGGGACTGACAAAGAGAAGCTGAATACAGAGCTCGGCGATCTCCGGCAGTCCCATGGAGTTGATTGGAGCAGAAGCATAAATGTGTGACCACCGCTCTATACACTCTTACACCTTATTCTTGTGATTCGTGGCGATCCGAGCGGTTGAACCTCCAACGATCAGATTTACTGATTACTCACTTTACTTCATGTAAGATGTTCTTCTAAACACAATTTTGCTCTCAATCCTCAATGTTTCCCTCAGGTTCTCTAGTTTTCTTTTAAAAGACAATAGTCCTTTTCATCAATGACCCACCAAGGATGGAGAAGGACACAGACCTCATGGCTGCGAGGATATTAGACCTCACCCTGGAGATCATCTCCTTGATAACTGGAGAGGTGAGTGTCTCACATGACATCACTCTTATCTCTAGTAATAAACCAGGGAAATGACTGGAAAGGTGAAGGATTATTAGAATCTCTGTAGTGATCGGCGTCTCCCCATACACAGGATTACACAGTAGTGAAGAAGTCGTCTGGTGAGTGTGTGACACCCCGTGTGTCAGGAGGACGGAGCAGGACCCAGAGCCCCATCACCGAGCCTCCACCTCATTCCCTGATACATGAGCAGAAGATCCTAGAACTTACCACCAGGATCACTGAGCTGCTGAGCGGAGAGGTGAGCGCTGCTGGGAATGCTGGGACATTATACAATAACGCCAAGGGATGGGTCTGGTAATGACTGTGTCCTTGTGTTGTCAGGTTCCTATAAGGTGTCAGGATGTCGCTGTCTATTTCTCCATGGAGGAGTGGGAGTATTTAGAAGAACACAAGGATTTGTACAAGGACATCATGATGGAGAATCCCCAGTCCCTCACATCACCGGGTAAGAGTAGACCTTCCATGACTGTACAGGAGAGAACAGTTATGAGGGTCAGATTCCTCCATCATCTGATCATCCCATATAGACGATGTATTCAGTCACTGTGTGTATTTCCTATAGATGGATCCAGTCAGAGAAATCCACCAGAGAGATGTCCCAGTCCTCCGTATTCCCAGGACTGTCCAGAGGAGAAACCAAATATCCCACTGGATCATCAGGTAGATGTGTAGTGTCCCACTTGGTAATTGTGGGCACTACACAAGGGTTAATATAGTCATTGTATGTTATATGATGTTTTGTCATTTTCCTGTTTATTTGTATATCAGGCCTGTTAGGGTGTAGTACTTCCTCCTAGGCTGTAGAGGGAGATAGGGAACCCCTAATATATATAGTTAGGCCCAGACAGGGAAAGGGCAATATAGTCCAGGAGGCTAGGGAGTGCAGTCTAGCCTGCCTGAGGTTCTTGAGCCAGAGTTAACTCAGAAGTTGTTACCATGGGAAGAGTTGCCTCCTGAGAAGAGACCTGCAGTTCCTACAAAGTACACTGCAGAGCAGAAGTGTTTCCAGCCAGACAACAGAGCTGAAGGGCAGAGAAATCTATTTAATGCAAGGAGATGTATACCTGAGGAAGTTTCTTTACCAAGGATAAAGCCACCATTAGGGCATACGGGCCTTGGGATCAAGACAGACAGGAGTTCTGAGGAATAGTGCACAGGATTTCTGAGGAAAAGGTGCAGCCTGATCTGTGAGTGTATTTAACCCTCTGAGTATCTTGCAAGAACATTGTTGCCTTCCATTACTGTAAAAGCCTGCTTGTGATTGACTGCTTCTGTCATATGGAACTGAAGCTAAAGAGCTGTGAGTAACCAAGAGCAACCCTCGATTGCCCAGTAACCGTGACCTCACATTCGCAATACCCTGCAGGGCTGCGTATTGCAGATGAAGCTGAGGTTTCTACAAATCCTCTAAAGACTGATGTAATGGAGCTTTCTACTGACCTCCCCCAGCAGCAGTGGAGTATACTGTACGCTCCGTCTACTGACCCCCCCCAGCAGCAGTGGAGTATACTGTACGCTACTGCATCTGGTTATTGGTGGCTGAAAGTGGTTTCTGGTTTCATAAAAGATTGTGATAAAAGGAATCTGTCACATTGATTAACCATGAGTAATACTGCTGACACTGACCTCCGATGAGTATTCCCTTTAAAGGGGCTGCCCAAGGCTTAAGCTTTTCACCAGTCCACAGAATAGGCCATAAGTGTCCAGTCTGTGAAGGTCCAACTTGTGACTCCCACCGATCATTAGAAGAGGATTCCCATACTTCCTTTATAAATGGAGCAGAGGTTGAGTATGCAAGCTACCGCTCCATTCAGAGTCTGTGGGACTGCCAAAGAGAAGTAAGTGCAGCACTTGGCTATCTCCAGCAGCCCTATAGAGCTGAATGAAGCAGCAGTGCACCCCCCAACGATCAGACACTTGTCACCTATCGTGTTTAAATCCTAGGACAACCCCTTTAAACCTCCAACTTTTTCGACATCCACTTGGCAATTGACATTCAATGTGGATTAAATTGTAGACTAACAGCACAATGCCAGTCAGCTGCTTCTAAGGCAGAATGCTGTATTTACAGAGTATGATGAGCGCAGCCCCATCTAAAATATGTACTTCAGTTTTAAAGGGATTATCTTACCTGAGACATTGGTGGCACATCACTCAAGAACGGAGCTCTCAAAGTGAAGGAGAACACTCCGCAGATGCGCAACCGTCCTTCCTTAATTTGTATGGGACCGCTAAAAATAGCCAAGTGGCGCACTTGGCTATCTTAGGGAGTCCCATAGAAATGAATGGAGAGAGCACAGCGAAAGCGCGGCCACCGCTTCATTCACTTGTATTAAAGTGCCATAATTAGCCAAGCCAGTGTCCGGTTATTTTTGGCGCTACCATATAAATTATAAGCAGGCCGGCCGCACATACATGGTCCACTCCTGTTCACTTTTGGAGCTCCGTTCTAGAGATAGACGTGGGTCACACCTCCTAGACCCGCACCTGTCTGACATTGGTGGCATAGCCTAGAGTTATATATATCAATATCTCAGATGAGAAAACCCCTTTAAGCACCAAATCGTGAAAATAAGTCCAAAGATCAACAAAACTGATAAGAGGCCCGAGACCCTCAGTTATGAGGGAATTTTTATTTAGTCTTGGGAGGAGATATCTAAGGGGAGACCTGATAAAACTGTACAAATATATGAATGTAAGAAGGTTCAGTCTCCAGCGCTGATAAAAGGCTTCTTCACTGTAAAAGCTGTGACATTATAGAATAATGTAAGAACCGGAGGTGATGAGCACAGCGCCCCCTCCAGGATAGGATCAGATCAATTCAAACCTTTCTGCTGATGTTTAAAACACTTGTCTGAATGTTGATCCTGTCTGACCGACACTTGAGGAGATCCTTCTCCTTTAGGGCAGATTGGTTCATGTCTTCTAGGGGTTTCTAACCTTCACCTGGATATAAGAGAAACTCAGGTTCCCTTTTCTGTTTTCTTCATGTCTTTAATGTTGGATCTTTGCAGGAAATGTCTGGTGAAATGACAAGTGGACTCGAAGACCTCGGATCTGTGTCTGTGAAAGGTTAGAGTCCTTTTTTTTATGTATAAATCTTGTTGACTGTAAATTCCTTTGTTAATGGCAAAACTTATACAAAGTTCAGAGAAACCTCGTCCTCATCATTGTTATGAGTTATGTTTTAATTATGTCAAGTCCATATTTAATCTCCCTGGAGAGATGTAGGTGATAATCGCAATGTCCTCTGCCAAGGAGATCATCACTCGTCTCCTCGGCATTAATCACAGCTCACATGGAGGTGTTATCAGTTTATTTACTGATTGTATATTTATTTTCTGTACATTGTTATAGAGGCGGCCACATGACAGGGCACAGCGATCCCATGAACCCTGTCAATTAACCCCTCAGGTGTGGCACCTGAGCGGTTAATTAACCTGGTTCGGCGGATCGCCTCGCCCCATCGTTGAGGCTGGGTGCCGGCTGTGTGATACAGCCAGCACCCGCCGCCCACATTTGTATTCAGGGGTTAATTATATTCATTGGTGGCGCAGTGGCCACAGCCCCCACATTTTGGAATGCTGCAGGAGTGTTACAGAGGCCAAAGGGCATGACTAAATGCTCATAGTGCTTTTCAGGAGTGTTGAATGCCATCCACCACTAGTCACCCACAGGTATTCAAATCAAATTCTCCAAGTTTTTTTTATGTAGTCCAACATAGCCTAAGTCTCCGATAAAAATAATGGATAGTCTTGGCCACTAGGAGGCATGGTGCCAGACCGGAGCCCAATCAGTCATAGGCTCTGTGTGGTAACTACCTTCCGTTTTATCAAAAATATACGCGTAGCTGGCATGAACCATGGCCCAGTAGATTCTTGGGAGCCTATGAAGCCATGGGTGGTTGCTCAGAAGCCAAGCAGCGGAATCGACAGTCATCCCCAGTGCAAAATCCCAGAAGGAGGATACTAGTAGAAACAGGCAGGATATAGGATCTTTTCTGTGAGCAAGACTCTCATTTGGAGATCCATGGGCACGCTGACATTTCATGGATTCCATAAGTGTCATCCCATTGATAGATGCGACTACCAAAGGCCTCTCCAACTGCTTAGAAGGGATATGGTATTGGGCTACCAAGGCCTGATGCAGGAGTCCAGGAAGGCCTACAAGGTAAACCAAATTTCACTGCATGGTAAGGACACAGGGAATATCAGCTTCAGGAAGAACTTGACTTTGCCCAGGGTTATCCATCCAATCAACCCTAGGCACTGGGGTTTCCCATGAGGAGGGAACAGGCTCTTTGCAATATAAGCACAGTACAGTCACTGCTGCACCTATGCAGATGATCCTCTTTGGACAGCTTGACTTTGTCCAATTGCTTGGGTTTTGGAGGAGGAGACAAAGAAGGTTGCATGGGCCTTTGAAAAGAAGATGCCAGCCGAGGAACTCGGCTTTCACATGCTGACACCTTGAAGCGCTCTTTGAAGCTGAGATGGATTCAAGCGGCCAGGATAATTACATTATCTATGGTAGAGAGTGCCTCTTCACCTGCCAATTCATCCTTATTATGCCCGGACACACCTCTCCAGAAAGCAGCAGTTCAGAGCCAAGTAGCAGAGCTGTATGGCATACTGTTCCAGAGTGAAGCTGGCCTGACAGAGGTGCGGGAGTGAAGAGGCCACAGAGGTGGCACGACAGGCTCCTCGAAGACCTTGTGGAAGGTGGCCAAAAGTCCCAAAAATTATAGATCAGTTGGCCAATTTGCTTACAGAGGGGGATAGCCTAGGCAAGGGCTTCTCCAGAGATGAGGCAAACCAGGAATGTTACATTGGACCAGTCTATAGGAAACTGATGAGCCTGCAACTCAAATTGAATAGTACACTGGTTCAAGAAGTGTGAGGGAGTGAAAGGTGCAGGCTGGAGGCAAACTGGTGGAGGTGGTTATGCAGACACATTGGCTGAAGGTAGCAGCACAGGAGCTGCAGGAGTCTAAGTGGGCTAAGATAGAATTGGGATACTGCAGAAGCTGCTCTTGGCATCAATGTTGACTAGTCAACTTCCTAAATATTTTAGGAAGTCTGATCTTAGATTAGCCAGTAGGATCCAGGCAAACTGTTAAGTAGCGGATGTGGATCTCTGTGCTCTAAAAACAGTTTGGTTTAGGGTTACTCCTCAAGTTATCTACAGTAAATGGACTCTCTGATATTCAATATTTCACAATATACAGGGGTTTAGATTTTGGAGCAGGGGAACCACCAGGCCACTATCTCCTGAAGTAGTCCCTGTTTAGTGACTGTTGACCCACAAAGGTCAAGAGACACCTGTGCTGAGCACTGAGAGATCAGGCAAAACCATAGTTGGTAATAGGCCAAGGTCAGGACAGGCAGAGTTTGTGCAATCCAATAAACAGTCCAAAGTCAGGATGGGCAGCTGAGGGTCTCTATGGAGATTAGAGAGAGGCCAGGTAGCAAAAGGTCAAAACTGGGAAACAGACAGAAGTCAGTACACGGGCAGACAAACGTATAACAGCATAGCGGACTAGACTCTATTGCTCAGGCACTTACCAACAGCAGAAGGTGACTAAAGTTCCCCACAATGGCCAGCCATTGACTGGTAAAGAATAGGGTATGCATGCACTAGCTCTAATAAAGCAGGAGATAGCATGCCTGCACTCCACAGTCAGAGTGAGAGAGGCCTGGCCAATCTATTCCAGTGGCATGGCCCACCAGGAAGGAGGGGAAAGCGGAAGGATTGTTAATTTTTGTCTGGTTCTAGGTGCCCGAAAGGGACTTGGCTGGATCCATTCATATCTCCTATTTTAAAGGTATTAGAGATAATTCTGGATTACATTGTTACTATACCTTTTTACACATGATAAATGAAAGCTCTTCACACACATTTTTGATCAAATATGTTCCCCGATTATAAATACATGGTGTGATTATTGAAAACCCTCTATCTGATGTCAGAGGCAACCATTCATTAACACCTCCTTGTCAACTGAACACCATGATTTCATTCCTATAAGCTTTTAAGCTGGCCATATACATTATACTTTTGTCGGATGAACCTGTCAAGAACCGTGGGTTCGGCTGGCACACTAATGTCTGTGGGGAGTTCCTGACTCTCCTCCGGAAATGTCCCATTTTCTCCCAATCCATATATTCACCTGGGAGATAAGACACCTTTAGAACTGTCTGGCAGCAGCTTGCTCCGCTCTCCTATGGTGTACACAGACATATTTTGCTGAGCCGAATTTGTATGTGTATGGGGGAAGCGGCTGTCTGCCGAACGAAGCTTAAACTTAACCCCTTTAAGTCTTTTATCTGGAACTCTTTTTCAGGAAATATCTGTCCATGGATATTTGATATGAGTTTTATTAACCTGGTTAAAACCTAACTCATAATATGTGTCTATATATTTGTTTCACATATATGTTCATGCTGCATTTGCCTCCATTCATATCCGTTATATAGATACTATACTTTGAGAAAATAAGAAAATATATAAATTTTTTCAGGTGAGGATGAGACGAGAGACTCCCATGAACATCTCCTTTTATATGAAGAAGTAGAAGATAACAATGTCACACAAGCTAATTCAATAAATGCTAATGTACCCTTAGACCTTCACAGTGGAGATCTATCTACCGATACCGTTGGTCACAAGTATCTTTTGTCCAATCAATCACTGAGTCAATCACAGAATCAGTCTAAACAATTTGTGCATGAAATAATTGATAAAGATAAAAGACAACTTTCAGGTTCAGAATGTGAAAAGTATTTTAGTCAGAAATCAAAACTTATGGAGCGTCAAAGAATTCACACACGGGAGAAGCCATTTTCATGTTCGGAATGTAGGAAATGTTTTAGTCGAAAATCGGTTCTTAAAAAACACCAGAGAATTCACACGGGAGAGAAGCCATTTTCATGTTCGGAATGTGGGAAATGTTTTGCAAAGAAATCAGATGTTGTGGATCATTTAAGAACTCACACAGGGGAGAAGCCGTTTTCATGTTCGGAATGTAGGAAATGTTTTAGTCGAAAATCGGTTCTTAAAAAACACCAGAGAATTCACACGGGAGAAAAGCCATTTTCATGTCCTGAATGTGGGAAATGTTTTTGCCAGAAATCAGGCCTTTTGGAACATCAAATAACTCATACAGGGGAGAAGCCATTTTCATGTTCAGAATGTGGCAAACGTTTCGGCTATAAACCGGATCTTGTTGAACATCAAAGAACTCACACAGGGGAGAAACCGTTTTCATGTCCTGAATGTGAGAAATGTTTTGGTCTGAAATCAAACCTTGTGAAACATCGAAGAATTCACACAGGGGAGAAGCCATTTTCATGTTCGGAATGTGGGAAATGTTTTGCAAAGAAATCAGATGTTGTGGATCATCTAAGAACTCACACAGGGGAGAAGCCGTTTTCATGTTCGGAATGTAGGAAATGTTTTAGTCGAAAATCGGTTCTTAAAAAACACCAGAGAATTCACACAGGAGAGAAGCCATTTTCATGTCCTGAATGTGGGAAATGTTTTTGCCAGAAATCAGGCCTTTTGGAACATCAAATAACTCATACAGGGGAGAAGCCATTTTCATGTTCAGAATGTGGCAAACGTTTCGGCTATAAACCGGATCTTGTTGAACATCAAAGAACTCACACAGGGGAGAAACCGTTTTCATGTCCTGAATGTGAGAAATGTTTTAGTCAGAAAAGAAATCTTGTGAAACATCAAAGAATCCACACAGGGGAGAAGCCATTTTCATGTTTAGAATGTGGGAAATGTTTTAGACTCAAGTCGATTCTTCTTTCCCATCAGAGAACTCACACAGCGGAGTAGCCATTTCATGTCCTGAATGTGGAAAATGTTTTGGCCAGAAATCAGGCCTTTTGGAACATCAAAGAACTCACATAGGAGAGAAGGCATTTTCATGTTCAGAATGTGGGAAATGTTTTGGTCAGAAAACGGTTCTTGTTGAACATCAGAGAACTCACATAGGAGAGAATCTATTTCCGTGTGCTACTGTAGGAGATATTTTAGACAGAAATCAAATGTTAGAAAACATCTATAAGTTTACACAGGAAAGAGGCCATTTTAATGTTCTGAATTTGCTAAATTTTTTACACACAGAACAGGTTTTGCTGAACCTCGAAGAACTCGCACAGGTGCAACGTAAGAACTGTTGCAGGTGTTTGCTTTATTTTAAGAACTGCTGCCTAAGGATGCCTTTTGTTGTACAAATATACTCCTTGTGGTATAGCAGAACTGTATAGGCAGATGTCCCCAGAAAACCAGAGGCACGCTATTACAACACTGATCGTTTAGACAACGCCACTATGTCTGCATGATCAGTACTGTGGCTGTAACACATACAACGCTTTCAGGAAGCCTTCAGATCATTTATTTTTCTTTTTTATTTCATTATGCTGTGGCCTTGTGCTAAAATTAAAAAGAAATCAAGTAGTTCCCTGTCATTCTGCACTCCATACCCCATAATTAAAAAAGTTAAAACAGAATGTTAGAATTCTTAGCTAACTTACTGAAAGGGAAAAGCTAAAGTTTTCAGACCCTTTACTCAGGAGGTAGTTGAAGCCCCTTTGGCAGCAATTACAGCCTACAGTCTTCTTGGGGATGATTCTAAAAGGTTTGCACACCAGGATTTGGGGATTTTTTGCCATTCTTCTCTGCAGATTCTCTCAAGCTCTGTGAGATTGGATTGGGATGTCGGTGGACAGCCATTTTCAGGTCTCTCCAGAAATGTTCCATTAGGTTCAGGGTTCTGGCTGGGCCACTTAAAGACATTTAGAAAGTTGTCCCTAAGCCGCTCCTGTGTTGTCTTGGATGCGTGCTTAGAGTAATTGTGTTGTTGGAAGGTGACCCATCAATCCCAGGCTATGATCCAGGGCAAAAAGTTTCCATCTTAGTTTCATCAAGCCAGAGAATCTTATTTTTCACAGTCAGACTCCTTTAGGTGTTTTTTTTTTTAACTCCAGGCAGGTATTCATGTGTCTTTTACGGAGGAGAGGCTGCTTTGTGGCTACTCTACCATAAAGCCCAGATTGGTGCAGGCTGCAGTGATGGTTGACATTCTTAATGTTTCTCCCTATCTGCCCACGGGATTTATTTTTTTTTTATAGCAGATATGGATAAATGTTTCAACTCACTACATTCCTGGTTATACAGGTGCATCTCAATAAATTAGAATATCATTCAAAAGTTAATTTTTAAGTCATTTTACTAATTAAGTTCAAAAAGTGATAAATTCTATATCTTACAGCTATGTATATGATATGGCTTACAGCTAATAAAAACCCAAAAGTTAGCATCTCAGAAAATTCTAATATTATATAAGACCAAATACAAAATTCATATTTTAATACAAAATTCTGTACTTGGTCGGGGCTCCTTTTGCATGAATTACTACATCACTGCAGCATGGCATGGAGGCGATCAGTCCTGTGGCACAGCTGAGATGTTATGGAAGAGCAGGTTGCTTTGATAGTGTCTTTCAGCTCATCTGCATTGTTGGGTCTTCTGTCTCTAATCTTCCTCTTGACAATACCCCATAGATTCTCTATGAGGTTTAGGTCAGGTGGGTTTGCTGGCCAATCAAGCACAGTGATACCATGGCTACACTGACTTTGGACTTGATATAACATAACGGACCTACACCAGCAGATGACATGACTGCCCAAACATCACTGACTGTGGAGACCTCTAGCAGCTTGGATTGTGGCCTCTCCACTCTTCTTCCAGACTCTGGGACCTTGATTTCTAAATGAAATGCAAAATTTACTTGCATCTGAAAACAGGACTTTGGACCATTGAGCAGCAGTCCAGTCCTTTTTCTCCTTAGCTAAGGTAAGACGCTTCTGACGTTGTCTCTGGTTCATGAGTGGTTTGACTCAAGAAATGTGACAGTTGTAGCCCATGTCCTAGACATGTCTGTGTGTGTTTGATGGCTCTTGAAGCACTGACTCTAGCCGCAGTCCACTCCTTGTGAATCTCCCCCAAATTCTTGAATGGCCTTTTCTTGACATTCCTTTCAAGGCTGTAGTTATTGCTGTTGCTTGTGCACCTTTTGATATCCACACTTTTCCTTCCACTCAATTTACCATTAATATGCTTGGATACATCACTCTGTGAACAGCCAGCTTCTTTAGCAATGGCCTTTTGTGGATTGCCCTCCATGTTTAGGTTGACAATGACTCGAGAAGTCAGCAGTCTTTCCCATGAGTGTGTTGCCTACTGAACCAGACTGAGGTACCAATCTTGGGAAACCTTTCTTAGGTGTTTTTTGTATTGATTAGATGATTAGAGTGTGACTCCGTGAATCTACAATATTAATTTTTCACAATATTCAAATTCTCTGAAATACTGACTTTTGGGTTTTCATTAGCTGTAAGCCATAATCATCAGCATTAAAATAAACGCTCGAAAAAGATCACTGTGTGTAATAAATCTATAATATGAGTTTCACTTTTTCAATTGAACTACTGAAATAAATTAGGGTTATCCTAGTCCATCCTTCATACTTCACTGTCCACTCCAGTTCATACACTTGTGCATATTAAAATTACCATCCACAGCAACAAAAGTGGTGAATAAAACAGACCAATAGAGCATCTGTTTTTATGGAGATGAGTGTTGGAAGTATGTTGTGCACCAGAAGGAGCTCAGGCAGAGTAACCATTGGATTCTTGGTCACCTCTGTTACCAATGCCTTCCTTCCCTATTACTTAGTTTTGTGGGGCGACCAGCTCTAGGAAGAGTCCTGCTTGTTCCAAACTCTTTCCATTTAAGAATTATTGAGGCCACTGTGTTCTTAGGAGGTTTCGGTGGAGCAGATTTCTTTTTTTTGTACCCTTCTCCAGATCTGTTTCCACACACAATCCTCTCCCTGAACTCTACAGGCAGTTCTTTCCTCCTCATGGCTTGGTATTTGTTCTGATATGCATTGTCAGCTCTGAGACCTTATACAGACAGGACTGTGTCTTTCCAAATAATTTCCAATCCACTGCATTTACCAGAGATGACTCCAATTAGGGTGTAGAAACATCTCAAAGATGAGCCAGAGAAATGGGATGCCCAGAGCTAAATGTCAAAGTCATAGCAAAGGGTCTGAATACTTACTGTGTATATCCATACAAAATTATAGTTTTTCCTTTTTAATAAATTTGCAAAAATTCTAAAATTTTCTTTTCACTTTCTCATTATGGGGTACTGAGTGCAGAATGATGGGGGGAAAACTAGATTTTTTTAAAATAAAATTTATCAGAAGGCTGCAACATAAAATGTGAAAAAAAAAGTGAAAAGGTCTGAAGTATTTCTAAATGCAATGTAGCTTCATCTCTGCTCTAAAAACTAGTAATCTAAATTGTTTAACTTCTTTTATGCCACAAACAAAGGGTTAAAGAAAAGGGGGTTAATTTACACTTTCATATAACAATACTGAAGAATAAATGTCTCCTTACTGATCAGTATTATGGCTCATATTTTTATTTTATTTTGTGGCTCATTTACCATCAGTATGACTCCACAGTACAAAATACACGGAAGAAAACAGGCTTCGTTATCAAAAGCTTGGCCTAATTTACATGATAATTAAAATAAACTCTTTGGACAATGTAATGAAAATCCAATGATGAAAATGAAAATCCAAACAGTAATGATGCTATAGTAGAACCTGAGATGAGCTGCTTATGTGTAAAGTCTCCTAATATGTCTGTTTTGTTGCAATTATTACCACTGAGGTCACAATACTTTGTGCTGGAAGTGATTTGTCTGTGGCTTCTTGAAATGTAGATACAATAAAAGAAACAGAATGGCTCCAAGTTCTCAGTTTTTGCAAGAGTTCTCTTTGATTCATAGAGCGGAAGATGAGTTGACCCCTACTGTCAGTGCATTATTTTGTAATATGGGATCTAAGAGTGTTTTCTCATATAGTTACATAGAAAAATGTCAGATGTCCAAGTTCTTCAAGGGATAGAGGGAAGGGGAGTGGGAATCGAAATTCTGCACATTTACATAAGCATTAATATTATTTTGTTCTGAGAATTAATCTAAAGGCAGATTTACACATGTCGACCGACCAGGCAATTATCGTGGTGGGACTGTTCCATCCTGATAACTGCCTACTTGATTATGTGCAGCAATATCCTCCACTGTTTGGGGATGAGTGGTGGCTACTGCTATCGCTCATCCTCGTACAGATTCATCGTTTCTGGGGAGCAGATCACTGTTTACAGCGTACTATCATTTTCTTTGATAAAAAAAGTATTTTGTGCGTTCATCAGGTGATCTGCAGAACTTTTACACGGGCCAAATGTTGGGCATGAGCATTAGTTCTAACATTCATTGTCATGCCCAAAAACATCTCTAGGTCCTCCACAAGTAATTATAGACTATTGAAGATGTCCATAAAATACACGCTGACTTGAACACTTTGAGTGATTGGGCATCAACTTGGCAAATGAGGATCAAAGTAGATAAATGTGAAGTTCTGCATCTTGGTAGTGATAGTCTCCGTGCTTCATATGTCATAAGGGAGGTAACACTGGGAGTGTCACTTGTAGAGAAGGACCTGGGTGTCCTTGTAGATTAAATAACAGCATACACTTTGTACCGCTCATCTAACAACCTACTAAGAGGTCATAAACACCTAATTAGGCCACATTCTTATCAGTAAGATAAGAACTGACCTATAAAGAGTGTTTATAAGGTTAGAGAGCTGAGATAAGGAGATCCTTAGCTCCCTCACTGACAGAGGAGAGAGAAAATTCAGTTTCTGCTAGAAGAGCATCTCAGCTCTCCACAGAGAAAAGGACTCCATATTTTTAATAAAGACTAATTGAAATAATGATTTTCAGCTCATAATGAGTACAATGCACTAATAAAATTGCCCCCAAAGGTGTACATAGCCTTTAACCTCTTAAGGACACAGGGCATACAGGTACGCCCTGATGTCCGAGTCCTTAAGGACACAGGGCGTATAGGTACACCCTGTGTATTTCCGATCACCGGCGGGCGGTGATCGGAACAGAGTGCCTGCTGAAATCATTCAGCAGGCACTCTATGACAATGTCGAGTCAACCCTCCATATCGGCGATTGCAGCAAACCGCAGGTCAATTCAGACCTGCGGTTTGCTACGTTTCTGGGTCATTCTGGTCTTCGGTGACCCAATAACCGGAATAGGATGGTGATCGGTGGTGGGATAATACACCACCAATCACCATCCTTAAATCCTGAGAGGTGGCGGTGACATCACCTCTCAGGATCGCATCCTATTGGCTGGACCGGCGGGCGGGGGTTAACTTCCCCCAGCTCTGCTCTCCTCCTCCACACTGCTTCCGTGGAGCCAGGAGAGAGGAGCGTCCGTCCACCTCTGAGCCCAGCACCCCCACGTGAGCCACCATGTTTTTTTTTTGTGCGTGAGCTTACTGTGGCCGGCACTCTTAGCGTCCAGCCACTGTTAGCGCATGGCCCACCCCACCGCTAATCAGCTTCGGACCGCTGACCAGCAAGTTTGAATGTTTTTATTTATTTATTTTTTTCCATTTTTGGGGCTTTCATTTTTTTTATTTAGTTACATTTTTTTTTTCTGTTAGGTTCAGGGTGGGTTAGGATATGGTATAAGTGAACATGAACACCCATCCCCCCACGCACACGCACACTAAATAAAGTTTTACACACACGCACACACACTCCCCTGTGGCCTGCCAGACGTTCTCGGCCGAGAAGTCATACGCCCAGCTTGCCTCTGGCTCCGAGAGCTCCAGTGAGAAGGACGATGACCCCACTTTCCTCTTGTTATCCGCGTCCTCCTTATCATCTAGTGATGATGAGCCCCCAAGGTGGTCCCCCATGCCAGGGACTCTGTGGCCCACACTAGTATGAGCAGCTCTGTGGCTCGTACTAGTTTTCCGGCCCACCAGATAAGTCCACCTGAGCCCCCTACTGGTGAACTTATCTGGTGTACCCCAGAGGATTTTGAGCCCGTGATTCCGGCCAACCAGGAATCCAGATTTGTACAGTGGGCTTCACTGAATATAACTTTTAAAGTTTTTTTTTCAGTGACCACTTTGTGAATCTGATGGTGGAGCAAACCAACTTGTTCGCCCAACAGTTCATTGCTCAACACCCGGGCTCCTTTTTGGCTAGGTCCGGTAGCTGGACTTCGGTCAGTGCAGCCGAGATGAGGAAGTTTTGGGGCCTCGTGCTGCACATGGGCCTAGTAAAAATAAAACCGTGTCAGGCAGTACTGGAGCGGGGATGTCCTCTACCAGACCCCACTCTACTGTATGGCCATGATATGTTCCCGTTTTAAGGACATTCGGAAATGCCTGCACTATGCAGATAATGCAGCATGTCTCCCCCGAGGTGATCCTGCCTACGACCGCCTGTCCAAAATCAGGCCGTTCATCGATCACTTCAGGGTCGCGGTTGATGAGTCTCTCATTGCTTTCAAGGGGAGACTCATTTTCCGCAAGTATGTTCCCTCTAAGCGGGCGAGGTATGGCGTGAAGCTGTACAAACTTTTTGTGAGAGTACCTCAGGGTACACTTACAAGTTTTATGTGTACGAGGGGCGAGATTCCTGTATTGAACCCCGAGAATGTCCCCCCATTCTGGGTGTTAGCGGGAAACTTGTGTGGGACCTTATGCACCCACTGCTAGATAAGGGTTACCACCTGTACGTCGATTAATTTTATACTACTATCCCCTTGTTCCAGTCCCTTACCGCCAGATTCACATCCCCTTGTGGGACCGTGTGGAAAAATCAACGCGGCCTCCCTACCCACCCCCTCCAGGTACCTATTCCCAGGGGTGAGACCTGTGCCCTTACCAGTGGAAACCTGTTGCTGGTCAGATCTAAGGACAAGAGGGATGTCCTTATACTGTCCACAATTTACGGTCCCTGTGCGATGTACCGCGGCAACGGTCCTCAAGCCCGATTGTATCGTCAACTACTATCGGTATATGGGAGGAGTTGATTCTCTGATCAAGTCCTCAAGCCATATAACGCCATGCGCAAAACCCGGGCATGGTACAAAAAAGTTGCGGTCTACTTGGTGCAGGTTGCCTTGTACAACTCTTTTGTGCTGTCCCAGAGCGCTGGCAACACAGGGAAATTCCTGCAGTTCTATGAGGCAGTCCTCAAGGCCCTGATCTTTTCTGACCGGGAAAGAGCAGGGCAGAGTACCTCGGAAACTGGAGGCGCCCGGGTCATCCCTGGCCAACACTTTGCAGGTGTGGTCCCCCATACTGGAAAGAAGGGACGGTCTCAAAAAAAGTGCAGAATGTGTCACAGGAGGGGGATACGGAAGGACACCACCACTCAGTGTGACACGTGCCCCGATCATTCGGGTCTCTGCATTGACGGTTGCTTCAGGGAGTACCACACTTTCATGGAGTACTACATTTATAATCCCCTTCCCCAATTTTAATTCTATTTGGCCACAGACAATCACCCAGAAAAAAAAAAACAAAAAAAAAAAAACTATGGCTCTCAGACTTTGGAGACACTAAAACAAAAAGAATTTTTCAAAAAATATTATTTTGTAAAACTAAAATAAATAAAAAAAAGTATACATATTAGGTATCGCCGCATGACCTAACCCCTTAGATGAACACAGTCAAAAAAATTAAATAAAAACGGTGTAATAAAAGCAATTTTTTTGTCACCTTACATCACAAAAAGTGTAATAGCAAGCGATCAAAAAGTCATATGCACCCCAAAATAGTGCCAATAAAAACGTCCTCTCATCCCGCAAAAATTTAGTCCCTACCTAAGACAATCGGCTAAAAACAAAAAAAAAACTGACTCTCAGACTATGGAGATACTAAAAATGTTTTTTTTTGTTTAAAAAAGGATATTATAGTGTAAAACCTAAATAAATTTTAAAAAGTAGACATATTAGGTATTGACGTGTCCGTAAGAATCTTCTCTATAAAAAATAACACATGAACTAACCACTCAAATGAACACAGTCAAAAAAATAAAATATAAACAATTTTTTGCCAAATTTCCCATCTTAATCTATTTTTTCCGTTAACAAAGCAAGGGTTAACAGTAAAACAAAACTCTATATTTATTGCCCTAATTCTGTAGTTTACAGAAACACCCCATATGTGGTCCTAAAATGCTGTATGGCCAAACGGCAGAGCGCACAAGGAAAGGAGCGCCATATGGTTTTTGGAAGGCAGATTTTGCTGGACTGGTTTTTTGACACCATGTCCCATTTGAAGCCCCACTGATGCACCCCTAGAGTAGAAACTCCATAAAAGTGACCCCATCTAAAAAACTACACCCCTCAAGGAATTCAAAACTGATTTTACAAACTTTGTTAACCCTTTAGGTGTTCCACAAAAGTTATTGGAAAATGGAGATGAAATGTCAGAGTTTCAATTTTTTGTAACCTTGCCTCACAAAAATGTAATATAGAGCAACCAAAAATCATATGTACCTTAAAAATAGTCACAAAAACTGCCATCTTATCCCATAGTTTCCAAAATGCGGTCACTTTTTTGGAGTTTCCTCTCTAGGGGGTGCATCAGGGGGGCTTCAAATGGGACATGGTGTAAATAAACCAGTCCAGCAAAATCTGCCTTCCAGAAACCATATGGTGTTCCTTTCCTTCTGCGCCCTGCCGTGTGCCCGTACAGTAGTTTACGACCACATATGGGGTGTTTCTATAAACTACAGAATCAGGGTAATAAATATAAAGTTTTGTTTGGCTGTTAACCATTGCTTTGTTACTGGAAAAAAATTGATTAAAATGGAAAATTTGCCCAAAAATTTAAATTCTGAAATTTCATCTCTATTTGCCAATAACTATTGTGGAACATCTAAAGGGTTAACAAAGTTTGTAAAATCAGTTTTGAATACCTTGAGGGGTGTAGTTTCTAAAATAAGGTCATTTTTGGGTGGTTTCAATTATGTAAGCCTCACAAAGTGACTTCAGACCTGAACTGGTCCTTAAAAAGTGGGTTTTGGAAAATTTCTGAAAAATTTCAAGATTTGCTTCTAAGCCTTGTAACGACCCCACAAAATGAAATGGCATTCCTAAAATGATACAAACATAAAGTATACATATGGGTAATGTAAATTAATAAAAAATTTTGGAGGTATTACTATGTATATTAGAAGTAGAGAAATTGAAACTTGAAAATGTGCAAATTTTTCCACATTTTTGGTAAATTTGGTATTTTTTTATAAATAAAAATACATTTTTTTGACTCAATTTTACCAGTGTCACGAAGTACAATATGTGACGAAAAAACAATATCAGAATGGCCTGGATAAGTAAAAGCGTTTAAAAGTTATTCACACATAAAGTGACACTGGTCAGATTTTCAAAAAATTGCCTGGTCCTTAAGGTTAAAAAAATGAGCTTGGTCCTTAAGGGGTTAAGAACAAGACCCCTTATTAGAGTGGGATATTGGTGGTGGAGCAGTTTATTTTCACCTCTTATACTAAACACCATAGAATTCTTAAGCGGTCTGTGTGAGAGAGGTGGAACCATGGGGTGAGGTCTGTGTGAGAGAGGGGGAACCATGGGGAGCGGTCTGTGTGAGAGAGGGGGAACCATGGGAAGCGGTCTGTGTGAGAGAGGGGGAACCATGGGGAGCGTTCTGTGTGAGAGAGGGGAACCATGGGAAGCGGCCTGTGTGAGAGGGGGAACCATGGGGAGCGGTGTGTGTGAGAGAGGGGGAACCATGGGGAGCGGTCTGTGTGAGAGAGGGGGATCCATGGGGAGCGGTCTGTGTGAGAGAGGGGGGACCATGGGGAGCGGTCTGTGTGAGAGAGGGGGAACTATGGGGAGCGGTCTGTGTGAGAGAGGGGGAACCATGGGGAGCGGTCTGTGTGAGAGAGGGGAAACCATGGGGAGCGGTCTGTGTGAGAGAGGGGGAACCATGGGGAGCGGTCTGTGTGAGAGAGGGGGAACCATGGGGAGCGGTCTGTGTGAGGGGGGGTGGGAACCATGGGGAGCAGACTGTGTGAGAGAGGGGGAACCATGGGGAGCGGTCTGTGTGAGAGAGGGGGAACCATGGGGAGCGGTCTGTGTGAGGGGGGGGCGGGAACCATGGGAGCAGACTGTGTGAGGGGGGGACTATGGGGAGCAGACTGTGTGAGAGAGGGGGAACCATGGGGAGCGGTCTGTGTGAGGGGGGGGAACCATGGGGAGCAGACTGTGTGAGAGAGGGGGAACCATGGGGAGCGGTCTGTGTGAGAGAGGGGGAACCATGGGGAGCGGTCTGTGTGAGGGGGGGCGGGAACCATGGGGAGCAGACTGTGTGAAAGAGGGGAACCATGGGGAGCGGTCTGTGTGAGAGAGGGGGGACCATGGGGAGCGGTCTGTATGAGAGAGGGGGAACCATGGGGAGCGGTCTGTGTGACAGAGGGGGGACCATGGGGAGCAGTCTGTATGAGAGAGGGGGAGCCATGGGGAGCGGTCTGTGTGAGGGGGGGGCGGGGCGGGAACCATGGGGAGCAGACTGTGTGAAAGAGGGGGGACCATGGGGAGCGGTCTGTGTGAGAGAGGGGGAACCATGGGGAGCGGTCTGTGTGAGGGGGGGGGGGACCATGGGGAGCGGTCTGTGTGAGGGGGGGGGACCACTGGGAGCGGTTTTACCCATTTCCTTCTGGTCTCTGCTGTATGATAGAAGAGACTACACTAAATTATCTCTATCCCCCCCAAAAAAACAGAACACTTAGCTAATTTTCACCACGACTAATCTCAGATTCACACGTGACCTAAACCTCTCATGAACCCATACAGTCTAGGCATTACCCATCTACAGACATTATACTCTAATGACTACAGGACCTTTGATGATGTCATGGTCATGTGATCAGTCACATAAGGGGAGGAGTAAAGCAGTAAAGGCTTTTCACTTTTTTTAAATTCCAGTCATGTGACCAGTATGACATCATCCAAGGTCCTACAGCCACTAAACATTACCTCCATCTCATGTACCTGATCACATGACTGTGACATCATCGCAGGTCCTGCAGCCCCAGGAGGTGAGATCTGCAGGTCAGTTATTGGTCTTGGTTCTAGGTTTATTAGAATGGAGCGGTTCTATAGGTGATATATAGTGTTGACCGAGCACCCGAGTATAATGGAAGCCGATGGGAGAACCCGCGCATTAAACCAGGCAGCATCTGCTCTGAAGAGGGGATGGTGCCTGGTTCATAGGAAAAGGTCAGAAATTGATGGAAACCCTGCTGAAATGGTTCGGGAACAGCATGGGGAGGATGTCTGGATGCATCTTGTACTCGCAGGTCTCTGCTGGTGTCACGACTATGGTCATGGTCGTGACTCTTAGAGCCGCATGCAGTTGCCAGTGGCCAGGTTTGGTTGTTTACCGCAGGTGAGGGCTGTTGGTAGCCTCACATGCGGTTGCCGCTGGCAACATGGTGTTGTTGGCAGTGTAGCAGCCTGAGCTTGTTGCTAGGCGGCTCGGTGTCAACGCATGCGGTTGCCTCTGGCAACGTGTGTTTGTATGTGTGCACTTTCTCCGTTTGGTGTGCACGGGGTTAAGGTGTGTTTGCTAGGTGTGGTGGGTGTGACCTCAGGCCTCCTTATATGTTGGTGTGGTGGAGCCTGTGGTCAGTTTTGATTTTGTTGTCAGTCTGTGTAGGAGCTTTGCTCCCTGGCTGAATGTTCCTGTCTGTGTGAGCCATCCTTATTTATTATATTGTTTCCCTTGCTCTGTGTGGGACACCAGCGTGTTTCTGTTTTCCCTCTCCCACCTGGTGTATGTTGTTATGGGGTGGGCCTTGTTTGGAGGTTATTGTGTTGTAGTGTGTTTCCTCATAAAGGGGGCTGCTTTCCTGGAGGGGTTTAAGCAAACATCTAGACAGTGCGTTTTGGTCCATCTCGTCGGCGGCAGGTAAGTTCTGGTAACCTAGGTTGTCTATTGCCTTTTATTACTTACCTGTCCGGCTGTGAACCCTGTCTAGTTGGTGGCCAGCTGCTGGGCTTCTGGAGACACCATGAATCCGTTGTGCTGGATGAATGGGTGGTCTCTGCCCTGTCTTCAGGCTTAGGGCATAGCAGGGATACCTAGGGTCCTAGATTGGAGAGCATGAGCCCCCTTACCTTTTGAGGTGGCTCATGCATTAGGATTTTAGGGAGATCCTCGCGTTAGGAGGTGTCCTGCTCCCTGTTTCCTGCTTTCCTGCATTGCAGCGAACGCCGAGGCACGGTGGGGGGTCCCCCCCACTCACCGCCGTGACAGCTGGGAATGGTGTTGTCCAAGTAGTACGCCAATTTTACAGACTGACAATAATACGCACAAAACCGAAGAAAAAAAATTGATTTTAGAGGAAAAATTGTTATAAAACGTTCCTTCCTGTATATTTACTTGTATATAAAGTGCAAGGAAGAGGCACTCCGATACAACCTGTATATCACATAAAGGAGGGCCTCATTCACATTGTGGTACAATTGTTCAGGTAGTGGGACTCCTACACTCATAAAGCCTATGCACTAAGTGAAAGGGCTGCCAGAAATTGCAAGGAATCGGCACTACAATACACCCTTTATTACACATAAAGGAGGGCATCATACACAGCCTTGAAAAATTATTGATGATGGCCTGCTGGTGACCCTCAAAAACATTTGGAGCAAGGGCCTGCTGATCTGACCATCTAAAACATGGGCGAGGGCCTGCTGCCGCTTTGGTGACTCTAGATAACATCCCCGTTACAACGACTATCCATTTGGATGTCTGCCCTATCAACTCTCGATGTTATTTTCAGCCCAAACCATGGTGACCATGGGTTACGGGGGAATTATAGTTTGATTCCGGACAGGGAGCCTAAGAAACAGCTACGACTACCACATCCAAGCAAGGCAGCATGCGCGCAAATTACCTATTAGGTATAATTAAGTGAGGGACTGCAGATGAGCTGACCCTGTAAAAGATTTACGGTGCAGGCCTGCAGGTGAGCTGACCCTGTAAAAGATTTTAGGTGCGGGCCTGCAGGTGAGCTGACCCTTTAAAAGATTTTAGGTGCACGGGCCTGCAGGTGAGCTGACCCTGTAAAAGAGTGTAGGTGAAGACCCGCTGGTGAGCTGACCCTGTAAAAAATTATATGCGAGGGCCTCCTGGTGAGCTGACCATGTAAAAGATTTTATGTGCAGGCCTGCTGGTGAGCTGACACTGTAAAAGATTTTAGGTGCGGGCCTTCTGATGAGCTGACCCTGTAAAACATTATATGCGAGTGGATGCAGGTGAGCTGACCCTCTAAAAAATTAAATTGCGAGGGCCTTCAGGTGAGCTGACCCTGTAAAAGATTTGAGGTGCGGGCCTGCTGGTGAGCGGACCGTGTAAAAGATTTAAAGGTGCAGGCCTGCTGGTGAGCTGACCCTGTAAAAGATTTGAGGTGCGGGCCTGCTGGTGAGCTGACCCTTTAAAAAATTAAATGCGAGGACCTTCAGGTGAGCTGACCCTGTAAAACATTATATGCGAAGGCATTATATGTGACGAATAAGCATGTTGATATGATGGAAGAGGAGGAGGAGGATGAGAAAAAGGAAGATTCAACCATATACCCTTGTTTGTGGTGGAAGGGGTACATGGGAATACAGTGCATTCAGTACATTATAAAAAACACATTTAAAGTGCCTTTATGTTCAGCCGCTTTCCTCTGGTGCAGTAGGGAGTCAGCATTTTCAGTTGACAGGCGGATACGCTTATCTGTTATAATTCCACCAGCAGCACTAAATATACACTCAGACAAAACGCTGGCGGCAGGGCAGGCCAACATCTCCAAAGTGTAGAGCGCAAGTTCGTGCCACGTGTCCAGCTTGGACACCCAGTAGTTGTAAGGCACTGATGGATCACTGAGGATGCTGACACAGTCTGCTATGTACTCCTTTACCATCTTCCAAAATGTTTCCCTCCTTGTGACACTAGGCCGCACATCAGGGTGAGGGTGCTGGCAGGGGTGTCATGAAACTGTCCCAGCTTTGGAGAGTGTTGCCCTGCCTCTGTTGGAATCTGCTGTGTGTTCCCCTCGTCTCCCCTCCTCGGTTTCCCAAGGAACTACGTACTCTGCAGCCAGCGTTGTCAGCTGGAAATTTTTGGAGCAATTTTTCAACAAGGATCTGGTATTGCACCGTTTTGCTTGTCCTCTCCACCAGAGTCAGGCTGGGTTCACACCTGAGCGTTTTACAGCGCGTTCCTACAAGCCACCCACCCATCAGCATCACGGCCACTTCCACATCCCCTACTGCTCGCCTTCTTCATATTAAATGTGATATATTCTTGAAAGTCTGTCACACGTACAGTAGCGCAGGATTTGGAAATGTAAGTACAAAAAATTTACAAAGGTATTTGTAATGAAGAAACGTTATACAGGACAGGTACCACAAGTAATGTCGCAGTTCGCAGCGTCTACGGAAAAAGTGTAATGGAGGTCACTGATATTTTAGGGATGCGAATAATTTAACTGTCCGCAGCGGCCTATTACACAGTATTTTGCGCAGGATGCAATAAAAATATATATTGCTGCTGTCACACACAATAGTCCTTACAAGGACTTTTGGGTCTCTGAAAAGTTTTTGTAGAAAAATTACATTTATTCACACTCCCTACACTGTCTGTCCCTTCCTATGCTCAGCTCTCCCTGACTTAGAATGAGCCGAACACGCGTCATCGGGTGCTATATAGCACCCAATGACGCGTTCCGGCCAGTCAATCACTGTAATGCCAGTAGACAACATGGCTACTGGCATTACAGTGAGGGCAATACTTACCTGCACGTCTATTGGCTGCTTAGCATCCGCGAAACGTGCGTGGAGGAGACTCGAGCATTGCGCTCGAGCACATGCGGTACTCAGCCAAGTACCGCCATGTGCCGAGCATAGCAATGCTTGAGCCAAACTGGTATTCGGCCGAGCATGCTCGCTCAACACTAGTGATATATAGCAGGTCCAGCCAGCAGGGGGCAGCACCGGCCATAGAGAGTCTCTGCTCACACAGTCTGGAGGTCAGGAGGGGAGTTCTCCTCAGACATGTCTGCTCTCCCCCTGGAATATTAGGAGACCCCCAGACCCCTGTAAGAGGGGATGTTCTCCTGGATTAGAGGGGTCTTCCATCACACAATGTTCTGTGATATCACTAGGATATGGAGTCAGTGTGTGATCGGTGGGGACAACCTCTTCTAGATGAAGGGGCTGCAGCGCTGTGTCCTCTCCTCACTGTCCCTGCACAGCGGAGGCCGGAGCTCTAATGAGCAGGGACTGTGGAGGAGAGGCCGCGCTGAACCGGTGCTGCCCCCCGTCAGTCCCATCCTTGTCCCCGGACCCCACAGATCACACAGTGATGTCTTCTCCTGGTGATAGAACCTCAGTGTGAGAGGAATGTCCCTAGAAAGGGGATGAGATCGGTGACTCGGTGATGACGGCCGTGACCGGGGATTGTCTGCACAGTAGTATGTAGATAAGTGCACACGCGGCGTCTGTACATGAGAATACACGTCTGTGTACATACAGAGAGACAGACGCCGCTCCCATCACTGACCGGCAGCAGTAATCAGAGGACAGGACTTCTCCTCACTCATCACCGCACAGTATAGAGATATTATATAGCTTCTCATGTGTATATATATATTACATACACCCCCTACACTATCATCACCGCACAGTATAGAGATATTATATAGCTTCTCATGTATATATATATATTACATACACCCCCTACACTATCATCACCGCACAGTATAGAGATATTATATAGCTTCTCATGTGTATATATATATTACATACACCCCCTACACTATCATCACCGCACAGTATAGAGAAATTATATAGCTTCTCATGTGTATATATATATATTACATACACCCTACACTATCATCACCGCATAGTATAGAGATATTATATAGCTTCTCATGTGTATATATATATTACATACACCCCCTACACTATCATCACTGCACAGTATAGAGATATTATATAGCTTCTCATGTGTATATATATATATTACATACACCCCCTACACTATCATCACCGCACAGTATAGAGATATTATATAGCTTCTCATGTGTATATATATATTACATACACCCCCTACACTATCATCACCTGCACAGTATAGAGATATTATATAGCTTCTCATGTATATATATATATTACATACACCCCCTACACTATCATCACCGCACAGTATAGAGATATTATATAGCTTCTCATGTATATATATATTACATACACCCCCTACACTATAATCACCGCACAGTATAGAGATATTATATAGCTTCTCATGTATATATATATATTACATACACCCCCTACACTATCATCACCGCACAGTATAGAGATATTATATAGCTTCTCATGTGTATATATATATATTACATACACCCCCTACACTATCATCACCGCACAGTATAGAGATATTATATAGCTTCTCATGTATATATATATTACATACACCCCCTACACTATCATCACCGCACAGTATAGAGATATTATATAGCTTCTCATGTATATATATATATTACATACACCCCTACACTATCATCACCGCACAGTATAGAGATATTATATAGCTTCTCATGTGTATATATATATATATTACATACACCCCCTACACTATCATCACCGCACAGTATAGAGATATTATATAGCTTCTCATGTATATATATATATTACATACACCCCCTACACTATCATCACCGCACAGTATAGAGATATTATATAGCTTCTCATATATATATATATATATTACATACACCCCCTACACTATCATCACTGCACAGTATAGAGATATTATATAGCTTCTCATGTATATATATATATTACATACACCCCCTACACTATCATCACCGCACAGTATAGAGATATTATATAGCTTCTCATGTGTATATATATATTACATACACCCCCTACACTATCATCACCGCACAGTATAGAGATATTATATAGCTTCTCATGTATATATATATTACATACACCCCCTACACTATCAGTCACCGCACAGTATAGAGATATTATATAGCTTCTCATGTGTATATATATATTACATACACCCCCTACACTATCATCACTGCACAGTATAGAGATATTATATAGCTTCTCATGTGTATATATATATTACATACACCCCCTACACTATCATCACCGCACAGTATAGAGATATTATATAGCTTCTCATGTATATATATATTACATACACCCCCTACACTATCATCACCGCACAGTATAGAGATATTATATAGCTTCTCATGTGTATATATATATATATTACATACACCCCCTACACTATCATCACCGCACAGTATAGAGATATTATATAGCTTCTCATGTATATATATATATTACATACACCCCCTACACTATCATCACTGCACAGTATAGAGATATTATATAGCTTCTCATGTGTATATATATATATATATATATTACATACACCCCCTACACTATCATCACTGCACAGTATAGAGATATTATATAGCTTCTCATGTATATATATATATATTACATACACCCCCTACACTATCATCACCCACAGTATAGAGATATTATATAGCTTCTCATGTATATATATATATTACATACACCCCCTACACTATCATCACCGCACAGTATAGAGATATTATATAGCTTCTCATGTATATATATATATTACATACACCCCCTACACTATCATCACCGCACAGTATAGAGATATTAGATAGCTGATCATGTATATATATATTACATACACCCCCTACACTATCATCACCGCACAGTATAGAGATATTATATAGCTTCTCATGTATATATATATATTACATACACCCCCTACACTATCATCACCGCACAGTATAGAGATATTATATAGCTTCTCATGTATATATATATATTACATACACCCCCTACACTATCATCACCGCACAGTATAGAGATATTATATAGCTTCTCATGTATATATATATATATTACATACACCCTACACTATCATCACCGCATAGTATAGAGATATTATATAGCTTCTCATGTGTATATATATATTACATACACCCCCTACACTATCATCACCGCACAGTATAGAGATATTATATAGCTTCTCATGTATATATATATATTACATACACCCCCTACACTATCATCACCGCACAGTATAGAGATATTATATAGCTTCTCATGTATATATATATATTACATACACCCCCTACACTATCATCACCGCACAGTATAGAGATATTATATAGCTTCTCATGTGTATATATATATATTACATACACCCCCTACACTATCATCACTGCACAGTATAGAGATATTATATAGCTTCTCATGTATATATATATATATTACATACACCCCCTACACTATCATCACCGCACAGTATAGAGATATTATATAGCTTCTCATGTATATATATATATATTACATACACCCCCTACACTATCATCACCGCACAGTATAGAGATATTATATAGCTTCTCATGTATATATATATATATTACATACACCCCCTACACTATCATCACCGCACAGTATAGAGATATTATATAGCTTCTCATGTATATATATATATTACATACACCCCCCTACACTATCATCACCGCACAGTATAGAGATATTATATAGCTTCTCATGTATATATATATATTACATACACCCCCTACACTATCATCACCGCACAGTATAGAGATATTATATAGCTTCTCATGTATATATATATATTACATACACCCCCTACACTATCATCACCGCACAGTATAGAGATATTATATAGCTTCTCATGTGTATATATATATATTACATACACCCCCTACACTATCATCACCGCACAGTATAGAGATATTATATAGCTTCTCATGTGTATATATATATTACATACACCCCCTACACTATCATCACCGCACAGTATAGAGATATTATATAGCTTCTCATGTATATATATATTACATACACCCCCTACACTATCATCACCGCACAGTATAGATATTATATAGCTTCTCATGTGTATATATATATTACATACACCCCCTACACTATCATCACCGCACAGTATAGAGATATTATATAGCTTCTCATGTATATATATATATTACATACACCCCCTACACTATCATCACTGCACAGTATAGAGATATTATATAGCTTCTCATGTATATATATATTACATACACCCCCTACACTATCATCACCGCACAGTATAGAGATATTATATAGCTTCTCATGTGTATATATATATTACATACACCCCCTACACTATCATCACCGCCCAGTATAGAGATATTATATAGCTTCTCATGTATATATATATATTACATACACCCCCTACACTATCATCACCGCACAGTATAGAGATATTATATAGCTTCTCATGTATATACAGGTCCTTCTCCAAAAATTAGCATATTGTGATAAAGTTCATTATTTTCTGTAATGTACTGATAAACATTAGACTTTCATATATTTTAGATTCATTACACACCAACTGAAGTAGTTCAAGCCTTTTTTTTGTTTTAATATTGATGATTTTGGCCACAGCTCATGAAAACCCAAAATTCCTATCTAAAAAAATTAGCATATTTCATCCGACCAATAAAAGAAAAGTGGTTTTAATACAAAAAAAGTCAACCTTCAAATAATTATGTTCAGTTCTGCCCTCAATACTTGGTCGGGAATCCTTTTGCAGAAATGACTGCTTCAATGCGGCGTGGCATGGAGGCAATCAGCCTGTGGCACTGCTGAGGTGTTATGGAGGCCCAGGAGGCTTCAATGCGGCGTGGCATGGAGGCCATCAGCCTGTGGCACTGCTGAGGTGTTATGGAGGCCCAGGATGCTTCGATAGCGGCCTTAAGCTCATCCAGAGTGTTGGGTCTTGCGTCTCTCAACTTTCTCTTCCCAATATCCCACAGATTCTCTATGGGGTTCAGGTCAGGAGAGTTGGCAGGCCAATTGAGCCCAGTAATACCATGGTCAGTAAACCATTTACCAGTGGTTTTAGCACTGTGAGCAGGTGCCAGGTCGTGCTGAAAAATGAAATCTTCATCTCCATAAAGCTTTTCAGCAGATGGAAGCATGAAGTGCTCCAAAATCTCCTGATAGCAGCTGCATTGACCCTGCCCTTGATAAAACACAGTGGACCAACACCAGCAGCTGACATGGTGCCCAGACCATCACTGACTGTGGGTACTTGACACTGGACTTCAGGCATTTTGGCATTTCCCTCTCCCCAGTCTTCCTCCAGACTCTGGCACCTTGATTTCCGAATGACATGCAAAATTTGCTTTCATCCGAAAAAAGTACTTTGGACCACTGAGCAACAGTCCAGTGCTGCTTCTCTGTAGCCCAGGTCAGGCGCTTCTGCCGCTGTTTCTGGGGAATGCGGCACCTGTAGCCCATTTCCTGCACACGCCTGCACACGCCTGCACACGGGGGCTCTGGATGTTTCTACTCCAGACTCAGTCCACTGCTTCCGCAGGTCCCCAAGGTCTGGAATCGGTCCTTCTCCACAATCTTCCTCAGGGTCCGGTCACCTCTTCTCGTTGTGCAGCGTTTTCTGCCACACTTTTTCCTTGCCACAGACTTCCCACTGAGGTGCCTTGATACAGCACTCTGGGAACAGCCTATTCGTTCAGAAATTTCTTTCTGTGTCTTACCCTCTTGCTTGAGGGTGTCAATGATGGCCTTCTGGACAGCAGTCAGGTCGGCAGTCTTACCCATGATTGCGGTTTTGAGTAATGAACCAGGCTGGGAGTTTTTAAAAGCCTCAGGAATCTTTTGCAGGTGTTTAGAGTTAATTAGTTGATTCAGATGATTAGGTTAATAGCTCGTTTAGAGAACCCTTTCATGATATGCTAATTTTTTTAGATAGGGATTTGGTTTTTTTTATGAGCTGTAAGCCAAAATCATCAATATTAAAACAAAAAAAGGCTTGAACTACTTCAGTTGTGTGTAATGAATCTAAAATATATGAAAGTCTAATGTTTATCAATACATTACAGAAAATAATGAACTTTATCACAATATGCAAATTTTGTGAGAAGGACCTGTATATATTACATACACCCCCTACACTATCATCACCGCACAGTATAGAGATATTATATAGCTTCTCATGTATATATATATATTACATACACCCCCTACACTATCATCACTGCACAGTATAGAGATATTATATAGCTTCTCATGTATATATATATATTACATACACCCCCTACACTATCATCACCGCACAGTATAGAGATATTATATAGCTTCTCATGTATATATATATTACATACACTCCCTACACTATCATCACCGCACAGTATAGAGATATTATATAGCTTCTCATGTGTATATATATATATTACATACTCCCCCTACACTATCATCACCGCACAGTACAGAGATATTATATAGCTTCTCGTGTGTGTGTGTATATGTGTATGTGTATATATATATATATATATATATATATATATATAGAGGGGTTTTTCTCTGGTAGACAGGGTAGCGGACGCAGTATAGCGGAAATGACAAAGTCTTTAACTTAACTACTACAGGACCGCCGTATGCAGGATTGCGTCTTGGCGGCGGCCCTGTTATTCCTCCTGGACGCGCCGGGGCGTCATCTCGCGAGACGCGAGATTTCGGGCAGAGCCGGCCCGCACATGCGCATTGCGGGCCGGCAAAAGTTAAAGGAGTATGTAGTCACCAGCCTGCCAGCCAATGATCATTACTGGCAGGCTGGTGATTTTAAAAAAATCGAATCAGAAGCCAGTTAACACATTATATTTATAAATATAATGTGTTAAATGGCTTCTGTGCTCCTCTGCTGGTCCTTTTCGTCGGTTGGTCCCAGCAGAGGAGCAGACATCACAGTGAGTACACCAAACAGTACACTCAGCCCCCAGATCACCCCCATCACCCCAATTAACCCCTTGATCACCCCTGTCAATCACCTAGTGAAAGGGAAAAAAGTGATCAGTGTAAACGGTCACTTTTTTTTTTCACTAGTATTAACAGTTAGGTTTTAGGATAGTTCAGGCCCCTTTGTTAGGTAGTTAGCGCCCACCGCACCGCAGTCACTGATTCGCTGATTAGCGTATCGCTAATCAGCATTGGTACTTTTATAGTATCTGTAAGTGATCAGAACTGATCAGTCAGATCTATAATAGTATTAGTGTCACCTTAGCTCGCCCTCCACCCAAAATAGTGTTTGCCCGATCAGGCCTGATCGGTCGCCCACACGTGCGTACACCCACGCTGCCCCGCCGCAGTGACAATTTTTTAATTTTTTTTTGATCACTGCACAATCACTACACTGCAAAATCAGTTTTGATTTTTTTTTTATCAATCACAGCGGCTTCCCGTACTTCGCTAGCCTCCCATTTGTAAGACAGGCTTGCTTTTTTTCTTGGGTAGTCTCAGGGAATACCCCCTAAATTTAGTTGACCAAATGGCAAATAAGGGGTATTCTTCTTAAGAGGCCTACAGGATTCTGACCCAGTCAGATGATGAATGGGAACCCTCTTCTGACGAATCCAGCGGGTCAGAATATGAACCTGTAGAAAGCAGTGGCAGTCAGACCCAAAGTTTGGACGAGGAGGTTGAGGTCCCTGATACCACCAGGCGTACCCGGCCCCGTGTTGCTAGACCACAGGTTGCGCAGGATCCGCTTCAAGGGCAGCAGAGTGGGGCTGGCGCTGTTGGATTACGTGGTGAGGCATACACCAGCAGCGCAGCCCATCCTGGACCTAGTACCAGCACTGCCGTACAACATGGTGAAGTGGCGAGCACCAGAAGGGCAGTTGAAGCCGGTACGGTGGCACGTGCATTAGTACCCCCGTCGCAGCCACCGCACAGACAGGCCTGTAGAGTCCCTTAGGTGCTGGCAAACCCTGATTGGCAGCCCCCAACTTCAGCCGCACCAGTAGTTCCCCCTTTCACCGCCCAGTCTGGAGTTCATGTCGGCCCTGGGATTTTTTGAGCTGTTCTTGACTGGGGAGCTCTTGGACTTAGTCGTGGCAGATTCAAATCGGTATGCCACTTAATTTATAGCCGCCAACCCGGGAAGCTTTTATGCCCAGTCTTTCCGGTGGAAACCCGTCCAAGTTTCCGAATGAATTTTTTTTCTGGGCCTTCTCCTCAACATGGGTCTAACAAAAAAGCATGAATTGCGGTCATATTGGTCCACGAACCCAATTTATCACATGCCCATGTTCTCTGCTGCCATGTCCAGGACACGATTTGAGACCATCCTGCGTTTCCTGCACTTTAGCGATAACACCACCTCCCGTCCCAGAGGCCACCCAGCTTTTGACCGGCTCCACAAAATTCGGCCCCTCATAGACCACTTTAACCCCAAATTTGCAGATTTGTATACCCCTGAGCAAAACATCTGCGTAGACGAGTCCCTTATACATTTTACCGGGCGCCTTGGCTTCAAACAATACATCCCAAGCAAGCGCGCCCGGTATGGGGTCAAATTGTATAAGCTCTGTGAAAGGGCCACAGGCTATACGCACACATTTCGTGTCTGAGGGTAAAGATGAGACCCTGGAGCCGGTCGGTTGCCCTGACTACCTGGGGAGCAGTAGGAAGACAGTCTGGGACTTGGTGTCACCCTTATTTGGCAAGGGGTACCATCTTTATGTGGACATTTTTTACACAAGTGTGCCCCTCTTCAGGCATTTGTTTTTAGAACAGATTGGCTGCTGTTGCTCCGCGCGACCTAGTCGCCGGGGCTTCCCCCAACGGCTCGTTACCACCCGTCTTGCAAGGAGGGAGAGGGCTGCCTTGTGTAACGAAGAACTACTCGCGGTGAAATGGAGAGACAAGCATGACGTTTACATGCTCTCCTCCATTCACGCAGACACGACAATCCAAATTGAATGGGCAACCAGTGTCATTGAAAAGCCCCTCTGTGTCCACGACTATAATTCGCTCATGGGAGGGGTGGACTTCAATGACCAGATGTTGGCTCCTTATTTACTTTCCCGCAGGACCAGACGCTGGTATAAGAAGGTGTCTGTATATTTTATTCAGTTGGCTGTATATAATAGTTTTGTTCTCTACAGTAAGGCTGGGAGAACAGGATCCTTCCTCAAATTTCAGGAAGAGATCATCGAGAACCTCCTGTATCCAGGAGGTTCCCTGGCCCCAACCACCAGTGTAGTGAGCCGTCTACACGAGCGACATTTCCCCAGTGTCGTTGCTGAGACCTCAAACAAAAATTAAATAAATCACAGGTAAGCAAATAAGTTAATGTTTCAAAAGTTCAAAAAAGATTTTAAAAGTTAATGTTCTGTTCAAATGTTCTATAAAGTTAATGTTAATAAATGTATTGTGTTGCGGCCTGTTTTTTTTTTTTTTTGTTTTGTTTTTTTACCTTCTAGGTGGACCAACCGATGAACCAGCTGCAGCACTGATGTGCATTCTGACAGAAGCATTGCGCTGCTGTGAGATTACACAAAAGTTGGTGTATGCGGCGCTGCAAGAGGAGATTTCTCCTCTGCAGTAAAAGATACGTTTGCCGAGGCATATGAGCTGAGGGGGCGGCGGTGTTCGTATGCTTTGGCAAACACTTTGTATATAAAAAAAGTAAAAATCCCGGCAATGATTTATTCATCCACATCGATTGATGTGAATGGAGAAATTGGGTTTGCCAGGGCATATGGGTGAGTGGGTTTGGATGTTGGGCGGAGCTCCTATGTCCTGGCAGACGCCTTTCCCCTCTTTTTTTTTTTTTTTGGGCAGAGATTTTTTCATCCACATTGATCGATGCGAATGAAGAAATCTGTGCCGTTCATTTTTTCTTTAAGCCCAGAGGCTGAACGGAAAAAAAAAGTCATTACCCGTATGCTCAATATAAGGAGAATAGCAGAAACTTCTAATGCTGGCCATACATGTAAGATTGCGGAGACCCTCAAATGCCAGGGCAGTACAAACACCCCACAAATGACCCCATTTTGAAAAGAAGACACCCCAAGGTATTCGCTGAGGGGCATATTGAGTCCATGAAAGATTGAAATTTTTGTCCCAAGTTAGCGGAAAGGGAGACTTTGTGAGAAAAAAAAAATAAAAAAATCAATTTCCGCTAACTTGTGCCAAAAAAACTCGCCATGCCCCTCACGAAATACCTTGAGGTGTCTTCTTTCCAAAACAGGGTCACATGTGGGGTATTTATACTGCCCTGGCATTTTAGGGGCCCTAAAGCGTGAGAAAAAGTCTGGAATCCAAATGTCTAAAAATGCCCTCCTAAAAGGAATTTGGGCCCCTTTGCCCACCTAGGCTGCAAAAAAGTGTCCCACATGTGGTATCGCCGTACTCAGGAGAAGTTGGGCAATGTGTTTTGGGGTATCTTATTACATATACCCATGCTGGGTGAGATAAATATCTCGGTCAAATGACAACTTTGTATAAAAAAATGGGAAAAGTTGTCTTTTAGAGAGATATTTCTCTCACCCAGCATGGGTATATGTAAAAAGACAACCCAAAACACATTGCCCTACTTCTTCTGAGTACGGCGATACACCCAAATTCTAAAGAGCACCTTTAGGATTTTGCAGGGCATTTTTTACACATTTGGATTTCAAACTACTTCTCACGCATTAGGGCCCCTAAAATGCCAGGGCAGTATAAATACCCCACAAGTGACCCCATTTTGGAAAGAAAACCCCCAAAGGTATTTCGTGATGGGCATAGTGAGTTCATGGAAGTTTTTATTTTTTCTCACAAGTTAGTAGAATATGAGACTTTGTAAGAAAAAAAAAATCATCATTTTCCGCTAACTTGTGACAAAAAATAAAAAGTTCTATGAACTCACTATGCCCATCAGCGAATACCTTAGGGTTTCTACTTTCCGAAATGGGGTCATTTGTAGGATGTTTCTACTGTATGTCCATTGTAGAACCTCAGGAAACATGACAGGTGCTCAGAAAGTCAGAGCTGCTTCAAAATGCGGAAATTCACATTTATTTTACCATAGTTTGTAAACGCTATAACTTTTGTGCAAACCAATAAATATACACTTATTTCATTTTTTTTATCAAAGACATGTAGAACAATAAATTTAGAGAAACATTTATATAGAAATGTAGTTTAAAAAAAAAAGAATTTACAACTGAAAGTGAAAAATGACATTTTTTTGCTAAAATTTCTGTAAATTTCGATAATAACAAAAAAAGTAAAAATGTCAGCAGCAATGAAATACCACCAA
This sequence comes from Bufo gargarizans, assembly GCF_014858855.1. Taxonomy (NCBI): domain Eukaryota; kingdom Metazoa; phylum Chordata; class Amphibia; order Anura; family Bufonidae; genus Bufo; species Bufo gargarizans. The sequence goes on along the minus strand of NC_058083.1, from coordinate 534,721,467 downwards.
ATCAAAACTCTATTAGTGATAGGAAAAGGAGGTAAAATTCATTTGGGTGGTAAGTTGTATGACCGAGCAATAAACCGTGAAAATAGTGTAGTGCAGAATTGTAAAAAGTGGTCTGGTCATTAAGGGTGTTTAAGCTAAGGGGGCTGAAGTGGTTAAACAGTTCGGTGTTTATTCACACATAAGGAAAAAATTTAATGACCGTTCACAGTCTTGGTTTTCGTTTACACCATGCAATGTCCATAGAATAAAATATTCACCTGTTTAGCAGTTTTCCACCCGCTGTCACCACCAGACATCTGAGAAGCTCTGACAGATGCCTTTCAGAACCTCCTCCTTGAGTTTCCTTTGTTTTGCTTTCAGTTCCTCATCTCGTTAGCCTCTCTCAGCTGTCATGTAGTTGGACTGATTGCATCCCTTTAAATTCCTCCCCATACTGCATCAGTGTGCGGTTTATATTTCTTCCTGGAGTGTGTGTGCATGCTGATCCTACTTCCCACTCTTCTACAAGATAAGTGTTGTGCATCCTTTTGTGTTTTTCTGTTTGCTGGATCCCGGGTGGCCCTGGCTCCCTCCGTGTCTGGTGACACAAAAAAAAATGTCTTGCTATTGTGGGGCGTTCGGGTGTTGTGCAGTCGGGGTGCGGGGATATGCGATTGTCTGCCATTGGGATTATCGCATAGGCTGGGCAGTAGGGGAGAGAGCCAGGTCTGATGCAGGGGTCTCCCTTTTGTTCCTTAGTTTTGGATCCAGTGAGTCGTATGTTTATTTTGTGTTGTCTTGTTTCCTGTACACCTTCCGTGACATTATAAACCGCCAAAACCGTCTTAAGCATGAATCCGGTCTCAACCTTGATTGACCGCATGCAGGGTCTTTCACAGGAGGTAGAAGATCTCCGGAAAACTGTCTCTCAGTTTGAGGTGACCGTTTCTGCTTACGTTCATAGAGTTTGTTCTAAGCCTAAGATCTCGCTTCCGGATACTTTCTCCGGGGGTAGTGAGAATTTTGTTTGTTTTAGAGAGGCTTGCAAACTCCATTTTCGTCTTCTTCCCCATTCCTCTAGTGATGAGGAACGGAGGGTGGGGATCATTATATCGCTGCTCAGTGGTAACGCTCAGTCGTGGGCCTTTTCGCTGCCGGTGGGGGCACGGCCCCTCCGTTCAGTGGATGAATTATTTTTAGCCCTGGGTCAGATATATAATGATCCGGATCGTATTGCTTTGGCTGAGTCTAGACTACGTCTGTTATGCCAGGGTAAACAATCCGCAGAGATATACTGCTCAGAATTTCGGAGATGGGAAGCTGATACTGGTTGGAATGATGCTGCACTCCGAAGTCTATTTTGCCATGGTCTTTCAGAGGGATTGAAAGATGCATTTGCCTTTCATGAGAGGCCGATCTCCTTGGGCTCTGCCATGTCTCGGGCCGTTCGTATTGACAGGCGTCTTAGAGAGAGAGGAGAGATCACTCCTTCCTGTCATACTCAATCCCAGGATAGTGCAGCGGTCCCATTCAGTGCACAGGGGTCTCAGTCGCTGTCAACCCCTTCTGAGCAGGAGCCCATGCAGCTGGGGTTGATTGCCTCTGACAATAGAAGATTCAGCCCGCATGGGAAGGTTTGTTTTTGTTGTGGAGGTATAAATCATTTGGCAAATGTTTGTCCCTCTAGGAGATTCAGGCAGTTTTTTGGGAGTAATAAAGAAACCAAAAGGAAAAAATCCTTTAAAAATGTTCCATCTGTTAACATTGGCAGGGTTGAGGTGGAAATTGAAGGTTTTCCGTTTGCTTGTAGTTCCCGTTTTGTCCTGCCTGTCAGGGTGGCGCTAGAGAGCAAGAACATTTTTTGTGAAATTTTTGTAGATAGTGGAGCAGCTGTCAATCTCATTGATAATCAATTTGCGATAACTCATGGTTTCCAGGTATGCACTTTGGGAAAGGATATTCCTGTTTTTGCTATTGATTCCGCTCCACTTTCTCAGAAATCATTAAAGGGCATAGTTCACAATATCCGTTTAATTGTGAGTGATGCTCATGTTGAGGATGTGTCATGTTTCGTTCTTAGCGGATTGCCTACTCCTCTAGTGTTGGGGCTACCCTGGCTCACTAAACATAACCCCACCATTGATTGGCAAGCGAGGCAAATAAATGGTTGGAGTGACTTTTGCAGAGAGAATTGCCTCACGACATCTGTTTCTGAGGTTTCTACTAAGACTGTACCATCTTTTCTCTCTGAATTTTTGGATGTCTTCTCTGAGAGTGGAGTTCAGGATTTGCCCCCGCACAGGGAGTACGATTGCCCTATTAATCTCATCCCAGGTGCCAAGCTGCCTAAATCTCGTTTATACAATCTCTCCCAACCTGAAAGGCTCGCTATGCGTGCTTATATCTCTGAGAGTCTGAGAAAAGGACACATACGACCCTCAAAGTTACCTGTTGCCGCTGGTTTTTTCTTTGTTAAGAAAAAAGATGGTTCTTTAAGACCTTGTCTGGATTTCAGGGAGCTGAACAGTATCACAATTCGTGACCCTTATCCGCTTCCTCTGATCCCGGACCTGTTTAACCAGATTGTTGGGGCTAAAGTATTTTCCAAATTAGATCTAAGAGGGGCATACAACCTGGTCAGGGTCAGAGAAGGAGACGAATGGAAGACGGCCTTCAATACCCCTGAGGGCCATTTTGAGAATTTGGTTATGCCTTTTGGTTTGATGAATGCTCCAGCCGTTTTTCAGCATTTCGTAAACAGCATTTTTTATCATTTAATGGGGAAATTTGTATTAGTGTATTTGGATGACATTTTGATTTTTTCTCCTGATTTCAAAACTCAGGTCTTGCTCATCCTGTGGGAGAATAAATTATACGCGAAACTGGAAAAATGTGTGTTTGCGGTTCCAGAAATTCAATTTCTGGGGTTTCTTCTCTCCGCTTCTGGTTTTCGCATGGACCCCGAGAAGGTCCGCGCTGTGCTTGAGTGGGAACTTCCTGAGAATTAGAAGTTTTTTGGGCTTTGCCAATTATTACAGGAAGTTTATTTTGAATTATTCCTCTGTTGTTAAACCACTCACTGATATGACCAGAAAGGGGGTAGATTTTTCTTCCTGGTCGGTAGAGGCGCGTAAGGCCTTTTCTAATATCAAGGAGAGTTTTGCTTCCGCTCCCATCTTGGTACAACCTGATATTTCTCTACCCTTCATAGTTGAGGTTGATGCTTCTGAGGTGGGTGTGGGGGCGGTCTTGTCTCAGGGTTCCTCTCCTGCCAAATGGCGACCGTGTGCCTTTTTCTCGAAGAAACTCTCCTCAGCAGAGAGAAATTACGATGTGGGAGATAGGGAGTTGTTGGCCATCAAGTTGGCTTTTGAGGAATGGCGCCATTGGCTAGAGGGAGCCAGACACCCTATTACCGTGTTTACTGACCATAAAAATCTAGCCTACTTGGAGTCAGCCAAACGTCTGAACCCGAGACAGGCCAAACCATCTCTTTGTTCTTTTCAAGGTTTAATTTTGTTGTCACCTTCCGCCCTGGGGTTAAGAATGTGAAGGCAGATGCCCTGTCACGTTGTTTTCCGGGAGGTGGGAATTTTGAAGACCCGGGTCCCATTTTGGCTGAAGGTGTGGTGGTCTCTGCTCTTTATCCTGAATTGGAGGCAGAGGTGCAGGTAGCCCAGTCAGAGGCTCCTGATCTTTGTCCTCCTGGGAGGTTGTTTGTGCCTCTCGCTTTAAGACACAAGATTTTTAAGGAACACCACGATACGGTCCTTGCTGGGCACCCGGGGGCAAGAGCCACAGTGGATCTCATCGCTCGGAGATTCTGGTGGCCGGCGCTTCGTTAGTCGGTTGAGGGTTTTGTGGCAGCCTGCGAGACCTGCGCTCGTGCCAAAGTCCCTCATTCACGGCCATCAGGTCCTCTCCTTCCCTTACCCATTCCTTCCCGTCCTTGGACACATCTGTCCATGGACTTCATAATGGACCTGCCTCGTTCCTCGGGGAAGACTGTGATTCTGGTGGTGGTGGACCGTTTTAGCAAAATGGTGCATTTCATCCCTTTTCCTGGCTTGCCCAATGCTAAGACGCTGGCGCAGGCATTTATTGATCACATTGTCAAATTGCATGGTATCCCTTCAGACATAGTCTCTGATAGGGGCACGCAGTTTGTTTCCAGATTCTGGAAGGCTTTCTGTTCTCGCTTGGGGGTTCGGTTGTCATTCTCTTCTGCTTTCCACCCGCAGTCGAATGGCCAGACAGAGCGCGTCAAATAGAATCTGGAGACATATCTGCGCTGTTTTGTGGCGGAGAATCAGGAGGATTAGTGTTCTTTTTTGTCCCTTGCTGAGTTTGCTTTAAATAACCGTCATCAGGAGTCCTCTGATAAGTCACCATTTTTTGGTGCATATGGGTTTCATCCACAGTTTGGGACATTCTCGGGAGAGGGGTCTTCTGGTTTACCTGATGAGGACAGATTCTCCTCGTCTTTGTCATCTATTTGGCAAAAGATTCAGGATAATCTAAAGAGCATGAGTGAGAGATATAAGCGTGTGGCGGATAAGAGACGTGTGCCTGGTCCGGACCTAAATGTTGGTGATCTGGTGTGGTTTGTCTACTAAGAATATCAAATTGAAGGTTCCCTCTTGGAAGTTGGGTCCTAAGTTTATTGGGCCTTACAAAATCTTGTCTGTCATCAATCCTGTTGCCTACCGTCTTGATCTTCCTCAGACTTGGAAGATCCATAATGTTTTTCATAAGTCCTTATTAAAACCTTATGTCCAACCCATTGTACCCTCGTCTTTGCCTCCTCCTCCGATTATGGTTGATGGTAATCTTGAATTTCAGGTCTCTAGGATTGTGGATTCTCGTGTTGTCCGCGGTTCTCTCTAGTACCTCGTTCATTGGGAGGGTTATGGTCCTGAGGAGAGGATGTGGGTCCCAGTGACGGACATTAAGGCCACTCATCTCATCAGGGCTTTCCATAGGTCCCATCCTGAGAAGGTGGGCTCTGAGTGTCCGGAGTCCACTCGTAGAAGGAGGGGTACTGTCACCACCAGACATCTGAGAAGCTCTGACAGATGCCTTTCAGAACCTCCTCCTTGAGTTTCCTTTGTTTTGCTTTCAGTTCCTCATCTCGTTAGCCTCTCTCAGCTGTCATGTAGTTGGACTGATTGCATCCCTTTAAATTCCTCCCCATACTGCATCAGTGTGCGGTTTATATTTCTTCCTGGAGTGTGTGTGCATGCTGATCCTACTTCCCACTCTTCTACAAGATAAGTGTTGTGCATCCTTTTGTGTTTTTCTGTTTGCTGGATCCCGGGTGGCCCTGGCTCCCTCCGTGTCTGATGTAGGGGGCCGGTGGTTGTGTCCCCTCGCTATTGTGGGGCGTTCGGGTGTTGTGCAGTCGGGGTGCGGGGATATGCGATCGTCTGCCTATGATTATCGCATAGGCTGGGCAGTAGGGAAGAGAGCCTGGTCTGATGCAGGGGTCTCCCTTTTGTTTCTTAGTTTTGGATCCAGTGAGTCGTATGTTTATTTTGTG